>NW_027185242.1:55000-207500 GCF_022577435.1 Embiotoca jacksoni
TAGATAGATAGATAGATAGATAGATAGATAATATACAGATAGACAGAACGACAGACAGACAGACAGACAGACAGACAGATAGATAGATAGATAGATAGATAGATAGATAGATAGATAGATAGATAGATAGATAGATAGATAGATAGATAGAGGGACGGACGGACGGACGGACGGACGGACGGACGGACAGACAGATAGACAGATAAATAGATAATATACAGATAGATATATATATAATACATAGATAGATACATAGATAATAGATAGATAGATAATAGATAGATAGATTGACAGATAGATAGATAGATAGATAGATAGATAGATAGATAGATAGATAGATAGATAGATAGATAGATAGATAGATAGATAGATAGATAGATAGATAGATAGATAATATACAGATAGATATATATATAATACATAGATAGATACATAGATAATAGATAGATAGATAATAGATAGATAGATAGATAGATAGATAGATAGATAGATAGATAGATAGATAGATAGATAGATAGATACTATACAGATAGATATATATATATAATACATAGATACATAGATAATATATAGATAGATAGATAATAGATAGATAGATAGATAGATAGATAGATAGATAGATAGATAGATAGATAGATAGATAGATAGATAGATAGATAGATAGATAGATAGATAGATAGATAAATCTGCTACTTGCAGATTGAGCTGCATTAATTAACTCCTGATGAAGAATGTAGTGAATTAAAAACTACAATAACTATACTTTCTCCTGAAATTGAAATCAAACAGAAGTAAAAGTATTTTGAGTGTAAACAGGTGTGCCTGTCTGCTAACAGGACTTGCCGTCTCCGTCTCCTGTCCATCAGTCTTTCTCACACAAAGAAACATTATTGTCTATTGTTATTCCTGCTTATCAAACCTGATTTAACAGCTCACAGGTATTTGTCTGGTTCAATGGTGTCATTATGTCTCTCTGCCCTCAGCAGCTCCAGGCATGTTTCTGGGAACAAGAAAGACACACACTTTGTGGCTGTGAGTGAGTGAGTGAGTGAGTGAGTGTGTGTGTGTGTGTGTGTGTGTGTGTGTGTGTGTGTGTGTGTGTGTGTGTGTGTGTGTGTGTGTGTGTGTGTGTGTGTGTGTGTGTGTGTGTGTGTGTGTGTGTGTGTGTTAATGCTGCCATTTGTTTCATGCCATACATATACTTGCACATGCATGTACATATATGATTAAAAATATTCTATGAATATAAACACATTTTAAAAATAATATTTCTGATTAGTTTTATGCCTGGTGACAGTGATAGCTGCTCGGTGTTAGATAATGTGTAATAATAATAATAATAATAATAATAATAATAATGATATATAACAGACTCCCATTGAAAACCCATCATGTTCTCTCCTGAAATACAAAGTCAGTAAATGTTTTCCATGACTCATCATGATGTCGTTAGATATTCTCCCTCCTCTGGAAATAACTCATCATCATGACATATTGGGACTCTACCACAGATATGTCTAGGGGCGGGGCTGTTTGATGGACAGGCCTGTGGTGCAGTCAGGTTGCCAGTATAAGTGGGTGTATTGTCCTCGTGTTCCTGATCAGACCGACTCAGATTTACGGCTCATTCTTCCGCAGCTTGTCCAGATGTGGTCACATACGTCTCGATTGAACTCGTGTGATCGGATCCCACTTCACCGCTCGGTATGCAAATAAACACGTGAGGAGAGTCGCAGCAAAAGGCTTTTAACAAGCTGTAAGTTATTATTGTTAAATATTCTACAGACCCGACCACGTCAGTTCAGACTCAGGTCTGAGAGGGTTGGGCTCTGCGCTGCGGTGGATCGATGAACTGTGAGGGGGCGGGGCTTCTTCCACAGCTGCTCGTCTGATGTGTGACAAAAAACAAAAAAACTGAACCCAGAGGAGTGTTTGGTGAGACCAGCATCAGGTAGACAGACTGATTGAAAGACACTAGTTCAGTTGGCAGGAAATCTCTCTACTTCCTGTTGTCACATTCATGAACTCTGAGTGGTTCTCTTGTGGTCCAATCAGGACCTTCATGGTGATGTGAGGTGTGAACGGACCTCGGTCATGTGAGCTGCTGTCTTTAAAGAATCTTTCTGAACACATCACTTTAACTCAGCATGTTTTTGTCTTCTCTATTTTTGTGTCTCAGTTCGGAGACCTGCTGGATTTGGCAGCCATGAGCAGTAAGACCCTCCCAGCACCGGTCCCCCTCCACCCGTCGCTCCAGCTGGCCAACTGCTCCCTGATCCAGAGCTCCACCGGCCTCCAGCTGCCTGCAGATCACTTTCACAGCATCTACAGCTTCAGCGCTCTGCATGCCATCCACCTCCATCAGTGGACGCTGGGTTACCCCCCGCTGGCCCTGCCCCGCTGCACCCTCTCCAAGTTGCCCGCACAGTTCTCCTCCATGGCCTCCATCCCCATCTTCCCCCACTTGCTGCAGCCCAAGCAGGACTCAGCAGGGCTGCTGCAGGGCTACAAGAACAAGCCGCGCTTTGACTTTGCCAACCTGGCAGCAGCAGCCACGCAGGAGGACCTGAAGGTGGAGGACCTCAGCATGATGGGGGCCGCTGCAGCGCAGGCTTCATCTCAACACTCCTCCTCCGCCAGCATGGGATGTCTGCTGGATGTGACCAAACTCTCCTCACCGGAGCGCAAGTCGAGCCGCGGCCGGCTGCCCTCCAAGACCAAGAAAGAGTTTGTCTGCAAGTTCTGCGGCCGACATTTCACCAAATCCTACAACCTCCTGATCCACGAGAGGACGCACACGGACGAGAGGCCGTACACGTGTGACATCTGCCACAAGGCCTTCAGAAGGCAGGACCACCTCAGGGACCACAGGTGAGAAGAACCGCTCGATCAGGGTCCGACAGACCAGGGAAGAACCGTGATGACATCCAGGACAGGCTTTGTATTAAAGACTGAGTCTCAGTCTGCGAAGGTAGTTTTGTGTCTTTTTTTTTTTTTTTTTTTCCAGCATAAAACTGTTTTTAGAGCAGATTTCCACTTTGTAAGTAAAATTATTTGGACTGAAAACAGTTTCTCCCTTCAAGTTTTGTTGGTTTTGGTCACAGAGTTGCGAATTTTGCTCGTGACACAAAAAGGTTTCGTTGCAAATCAAAAAGATTTGGGTGTGAGTTTAGTTGGAGGTAGTGGGCGGGGCCTATGTTCATGGATGAGACAGGAGTTCCTATTGGTGGGTTTGACTTGGATCCACATCGTGGCTGTTGACCTTTTATGCTGCATAAAAAAAACTACCTTCATACAATCCTCTCTGATGTTAAGTTTCTATCTGAATTTAGATGACATTTTAACAGTTCCCACCATCTCTATCGCAGCCTGTCACTGCTGTCATTCAACAACTAAACTCCTAAATACACCAGCTTCAGACATTACATTTCATTTATCTGACTCTTTTATCCAAAGCGACTTACAATAAGTGAATTTCAACCATGAGGGTTCAAAACCAGAACAACAAGAATCAAGAAAATACAATTATCTTCCAGAAAGCCAAACTACAAAGTTCTATCAGCAAGTTCTATTTTAAGATACTAAAGTTCTACTGTTCAAGGTAAAGTCTGAAGAGGTGTGTTTTTAGTTTGTGGTGGAAGATGTTCAGAGTTTCTGCTGTCCTGATGTCGGTGGGGAGCTCATTCTAACATTTAGGAGCCAGGACAGATGAGGAGGAGGAGGAGGAGGAGGAAGAGGAGGAGGAGGAGCAGCAGAGTGAACGGGCTGGGATGTAGGGTTGGACCATGTCCTTGATGTAGAAGAGGAGGAGGAGGAGGAGCGGAGTAGTGTGAGTGAATCTGGAAGGTTAAAGTCGAGCTGCTGCATTCTGGATGAGCTGCAGAGGTCAGATGGTACTAACAGGTAGACCTGCCAGGAGGGAGTTACAGTAGTCTAGATGTGAGATGACCAGAACCTGGACCAGAACCTGGACCAGAGCCTGGACCAGAGCCTGGACCAGAACCTGGACCAGAACCTGCACCTCCTTCTGAGTGAGAAGAGGACGTATTCTCCTGATGTTGTGCAGCATGTATCTACAGGAACGTGTTGTTGCAGTGATGTTGGCAGTAAGAGAGAGTTGACTGTGGAGTGTCTCCGAGGTTCTTATCAGTCAGGGTCGGGATAACAGAGTTGTTGAAGGTAGTAGTCAGGTCGAGGGTGGGAGAGTCTTTCTCTGGAAGGAAGAGCAGTTCGGTCTTGTGGAGGTTGATTTCCAGGTGGTGTGAGGACATCCACTGAGAGATGTCAGTCAGACAGGCAGAGATTCATGCTGCTACCTGTGTTTCAGATTGGGGGAAAGAGAGGATCAGTTGGGTGTCATCAGCATAGCTGTGGTAGGAAAAGACATGCGAGTGAAGGACAGAGCCGAGAGAGTTGGTGTACAGAGAGAAGAGGAGGGGACCCGGGACGGAGCCTTGAGGGACACCAGTAGTGAGAGGACAAGGTTCAGACACAGATCCTCTCCAAGTTACCCGGTAGGTGAGGTCGTTGAGGTAGGATGAGAACAGGGAGAGAGCAGAGCCTGAGACACCGAGGTCCTGAAGGAGGAAAGAAGGATCTGGTGGTTCACTGTGTCTAATGCAGCAGAAGGTCTAGAAGGATCAGAACAGAGGACAGAGAGGCTGCTCTAGCAGTGTGAAGCTGCTCAGAGACAGAAGGAGGACCGTCTCTGTTGAGTGGTCTGTTGAAACCAGACTGGTGGTCAAGAAGGTTATTATGGTGGAGATAGGAGGAGAGTTGGTTAAAGATAGCTCGCTCCAGAGTTTTAGAAAGAAAGGGAAGAAGAGAGACGGTCTGTAGTTGTTTACTTCAGACGGGTTGAGGGGGGGTTTCTTCAGGAGAAGGTTCACTCTCCTTCAGAGAGTTCAGGAAACAGACCGTTGACAGAGAAGAGTTGATGAGATGGAGAGAAAAGGAAGAAGGTCAGGAGCAATAGACTGGAGAATGTGAGATGGGATGGGAGGGGGGGGGTGGAGGTTACCAAGGTAACAACTTGATTGGGAGACAGGGGGGTGAAAGAGGAAAGTGAAGGGGATGAAGATGAAGATGATGGACATGTAGTTACAAAAGATGGATTATAAAATGAGGAGCGTATGTCATCTATCTTTTTAGTAAAGTAGTTGACAAAGTGGCTTGATGGAAAGATGGAGGGAGGAGGGGGGAGGAGGGGTCAAGGAGGTTGGAGAAGATGGAGAAGATGGAGAAGAGCTTTTTGGGGTTGGAAAATGAGGATTGAATTCTGGTTTGCTAGAAGGAGCTTTTGGCTGCAGAGATAGAGGAGAGGAGAGAGGGGGGAGAGAGGACGGAGAGAGGAGAGATTGATAAGTGAGCAGGTCGTCAGGGTGGTTAGATTTTCTACATTTCATTTCTGCTGCTCTCAGAGTGGCTCTCTGGGAGCACCGAGTCAGACAACCACGGAGTTAGGGAGGACTGGAGGACATGGAGGAGGACGTCTAATTAGTCCAAGAAAGAGACCAGTGGGTCTGGGGTTGTGGCTGAAGGAGAAGACAGAGGAGAGAGCAGCAAGGTGGATGTTGTCCGGTGTGATCCAGGTCTCAGTGAGACCAAGGCAGTCCAGAGATGAAGTCTGTCCTGCAGCTGACTGACAGTTCCAGAGTCCTCCTGTGACGAGGTGTTGGGTATGAGTGGAACAGGTGGGACAGATAACAGAGGAAAGGTTCCGGTGTTGGTGTGAACGAGTGAGAGACCTGTAGTATCTACGAGTAGATATACGCACAGGGACGGAAAGTACACACATACTCAGATGGCAGTAGTACTACTCAGCTATACTCAGCCTCCTCCAACTCCAACGAAAGACTCCTTTGTCTTTATCCTCCGAGTCTTCGGAGACTCCAACGAAAGACTCCTTTGTCTTCATCTTCCAAGTCTTCATACAACGAGTCCTCTTTGACGCTGAAGCTGACGCTTCAAACACTTCCTGGTTTTATAACAGGGTTGGCTACAGCTGGTCAGACCACACCTCCTGCTCATTAGACCACACCTCCTGCTCATTAGACCACACCTCCTGCTCGTTAGACCTCCCGTCACCAGGTGTTACAAATATGCAGCAATAGAAACTCACCACTGATTACTAAACAAAGAAAACTTTCACACAGTCTCTAGATTTTGTCCCAACTTGTCTCAGAGTCTTTTTACCTCAAACTGGTAGAAAGTAAAATACAACTTAGTCCTTAATAGAATTGAAATAAAGACCATCAGTTTAACTCTAAACTTGTTCTCTTTGACTCTCAGTTACTTGAGTGAAAACAAGAATCCAATCACAAACAATTCCAGCTACCAAAAAACATACAAGCTTCAGCAGTCTAGATATCCTAAAACAGTATATGTAATAATAAACTTTAGCAGAGAAGAGGATTTAAAGATTATACTTTACTTTAGTTCAAGTGATCCGACTGTATGTAATCCTCCAAAAGTCAAAAATGCACACCTCTGTCTGTGGCTACAAATGATGTGTTCATGCACAGCACTCAGTGTAGGTCACCAAAGTTTGTCTGCATATAACAAATATATATATAGTATGTAGTATATTCTGTTAAATTAAAAGTACCAACACAGCAAAGTAAAAATACTCAAAAAAAAAGTCCAGAAGTATCAGCAGCAACATGTAGTGGCAGTAAAAGTCCTGGTTTACTGATATCTGATTAAATATGATAGCATTACGTTAATAATAGTGCAGTATCAGCATGTCAGCACCGTGTTACTGGTGGAGCTGTTGCAGCTGCAGGTGGAGGAGCTGCTTTAAACTACTTTCGCTCCAGTTTTCAGGGACAGTAGATACATTTGATTACTGGGAGAGAAAAGAAGAGCAACATTTGTCTTTCACTTTCTGCACTTTTCTGCTGAGACGTCGGATCAATTGAACATTTATTGAAATAAAACCATGCGATAAATTTGGAGGGAAAAATCCCTGTTTGGTGGAACGGTGTTGGATTTGAACAGTTTCACTGAGTCAGATCTTTATCTGAACAGGAACTAAACGTCACTTCGCATTAATGCATCTTGAGGGACAGTTTGTGATCGGATCTCACTTCCCTCCAAATAAATATGTCCAGATGCATTATTGTTTTTAACCTGCAGGAGGTGGCAGTCACTTCCTGTTTGTAGTCTGTCAGAAATTAAAAGATGAAATCCAAACTTTTTGTTGTTTAACACTTAAATATGCTGTGATTGAGCGTGTGCTCATTCTGCTGAGGACTTCAGTAGAGCAGGCGGTCCTTCAGTGTGGACCAGGACACATCTGTCTCCATGCAGCTGAAGAATGTGTCTCCGTCTGAATGATCGGGTCGTAGTGCGTCCTCACCTGCATTAACATGCGTCCTCATCTGCATTACCATGCGTCCTCATCTGCATTACCATGTGTCCTCACCTGCATTAACATGCGTCCTCACCTGCATTAACATACGTCCTCACCTGCATTACCATGCGTCCTCACCTGCATTAACATACGTCCTCACCTGCATTAACATGCGTCCTCACCTGCATTAACATACGTCCTCACCTGCATTAACATGCATCCTCATCTGCATTACCATGCGTCCTCATCTGCATTACCATGTGTCCTCACCTGCATTAACATGCGTCCTCACCTGCATTAACATACGTCCTCACCTGCATTACCATGCGTCCTCACCTGCATTAACATACGTCCTCACCTGCATTAACATGCGTCCTCACCTGCATTAACATACGTCCTCACCTGCATTAACATGCATCCTCATCTGCATTACCATGCGTCCTCATCTGCATTACCATGTGTCCTCACCTGCATTAACATGCGTCCTCACCTGCATTAACATACGTCCTCACCTGCATTACCATGCGTCCTCACCTGCATTAACATACGTCCTCACCTGCATTAACATGCGTCCTCACCTGCATTAACATACGTCCTCACCTGCATTACCATGCGTCCTCACCTGCATTAACATACGTCCTCACCTGCATTAACATACGTCCTCACCTGCATTAACATGCGTCCTCACCTACTGTACATTACCATGCGTCCTCACCTACATTAACATGCGTCCTCACCTGCATTAACATGCGTCCTCACCTGCATTAACATGCGTCCAGGTGGAGAGCTGCATGTTCAGGTGTGAAGTCACCAGGATTCACTGAGATCTGATCTTCTCGGACCACATTAGACAGTCTGGGACTCATGTCCTCTTTCCTTCAGCAGTGTGGACATAAATGTGTCCTGGTGTTTCGCCAACATGACCCCCCCCACCCCTCCCTTCTCACTGGGTGTGGCTCCCTGTTGTTTCTTTTTGTTCGACACAGGTGAAAAAAGAAATACTCCTGAGGAGCTGATTTTGATCAAGGGATGAAACTTGGAGTACGTCCTCACGAAGGTTACACCATCTCTGTGGTCTGATCATGTCACGGTGCTGTGCATCGTTCACACGCAACAGGAGTAGTCTCTGAACTGATCCACCCTCATATCTGACACACATCAGACCCACAGCTGTGAAAAAGCCCCACCCCCTCATAGTTCACTGATCCACCGCAGCACAGAGCCTGACCCTCTCAAACCCGCTGGAATAATTCAATAGTCTGAGTCTGAACCGACGTGATTGGGTCGAGTCGGGTTGAGTCGAACAACTGCCAACACATGTTGGGGACATGTTGGAGCATCATGTGGGGACATGGTTGGAGCATCATGTGGGGGACATGTTGGAGCATCATGTTGGGGACAAGTTGGAGCATCATGTGGGGGACATGGTTGGAGCAGCATGTGGGGGACATGGTTGGAGCATCATGTGGGGGACATGGTTGGAGCATCATGTGGGGGACATGTTGGAGCATCATGTTGGGGACAAGTTGGAGCATCATGTGGGGGACATGGTTGGAGCAGCATGTGGGGGACATGGTTGGAGCATCATGTGGGGGACATGGTTGGAGCATCATGTGGGGGACATGGTTGGAGCATCATGTAGGGGACATGGTTTGAGCATCATGTGGGGGACATGGTTGGAGCATCTTGTGGGGGACATGGTTGGAGCATCATGTGGGGGACATGGTTGGAGCATCATGTGGGGGACATGTCAATGCGTCTTGAAGCCCTGTTGTGATGTCCTCATGTGTCTCCTCTGCAGGTACATCCACTCCAAAGAAAAGCCCTTCAAGTGTCAGGAGTGTGGGAAAGGCTTCTGTCAGTCCAGGACTCTGGCCGTCCACAAAACGTTACACATGCAGGTCAAGGAGCTGAAGCCGGCCAAGACCAAGTGATTCAGTCTGCAACGGGGACGGATGGGGACACTGGACCACCAAGACCACCAAAGACATCAGTTAGAAAACAGCCAAAGACTTCTTCATCTCAGCCGTCTGGGTACAAGCTCTCTCTCTCTCTCTCTCTCTCTCTCTCTCTCTCTCTCTCTCTCTCTCTGAGCTCTCTCTCTCTCTCTCTCTCTCTCTCTCTCTCTGAGCTCTCTCTCTCTCTCTCTCTCTCTCTCTCTCTCTCAACATTCCTGTAGGGTGAAATATGACGGAAGCCGACTGAGAGAATCTGGATGGAGATGAAACGGACCTTAAAGAACTGCTCAGAACTAAAATTCTGTTCAGAAGTTTATAATCCAAAGAGGGACGCGACTTTATGCAATATTATTATTATTTTTAATAAAACTGAGAATGATCAAAGCCATGTTAGCACTACATTTCCCTCCCTTTCAATATCATATTCTAATGTTATTTTTGTACAAATGCATTATATCAAAATGTATTTTTGCACTTTAACCTGATTAGTAATTATTTTCATATATCACTGGATTTCTTAAACTTATTTTCTAAATGAATAATCATTTCTAAATAAACTATTTTACTGTAACTGGGTGTTTGTCTAAAAAGTTGCTCGAAGATGTTTTCATCATGAACACCACAGTGAGGATGATGATGATGATGAAGAGGTAAACACGTGCAGCATCATTAGCATGTTTTGTGTCCTCTTTATTTAAGCTGATGGTATGACCTCGTGTTCAAACCGGACGATGCAGCACACAAACACAACAACACGGAGCAGCAGCTCGAGGTTATTTACACTATTACAGAAGTTAAAAACAAGATAAAAAGAGACCATTAAAGTTTCCATCTGCCAATGACTTTTGAATAAAACTACGTTAATTGAATTTCCCTCTGTAAAATAGTCCAAGTGGCTGCAGCAGAAAACATGTCTGTGTGCTCGAGACAGTCAGAAGACATGCCAACATGCTCGCATGCTTGATTATTAGCAGATATAACAGAGTTCAGTATGTAAATGTGTTGAAACATGTTACCCACATTTTTAAAATATTTTGCAAACACAAACATTGGATGGAAACAATTGAACAAATTCTGATGTAGTGGACTGTTTCTATGTGTTTTTCTGTGCACTCATGATGACGTCTGTCTGCACGTCACATTCAATTCAATTCAATTCCATTCCATTTTATTTCTACAGCGCCAAATCACAACTCAGGTTATTTCATAGCATTTAACACGTTAAAGTTCTTACAGTTGAACTTTATGACATTAAACAGAGAAACCAACAATTCAACAATTCAACAATTCCCACATAAGGTAGAAGGGGAAAAAAAATTCCTTTTTAAGGGAGAAAAACCTCCAACAGAACCAGGATCAGAGGTGGGCGGAGCATCTGTTAACAGAACCAGGATCAGAGGTGGGCGGAGCATCTGTTAACAGAACCAGGATCAGAGGTGGGCGGAGCATCTGCCTCGACCGGTTGGGGTGAGAGGAGAGCAGAGAGAGAAAAGGACAGCATAGAGATAGAAGAGAAGAACTGTTGGTGGAGACGACAAGCGCAGAGCAGAGACATGCAGCTCCATGACGGGACATCTGGAAAAGAAAGAACAGAAACTACACGAGTGAAGGAACTGAATGGAGACAACAGACAATAAGAAGAAACTATGGGAGAGAAGAAGATGGTGAGGTATGAGTCAGTTAAAGAGTAGGAGGAAAGAAAAGAAGCTCAGCATGTAACGAGGTCCTCAAGCAGCCTCGGCCTATAACAGCATAACTAAGGGTTGGTTCAGGTCTACCTGAGCCAGCCCTAACTATAGGCTTCATCAAGAAGGAACGTTTTGAGTCTAATCTTAAAGCTAGAGAGGGTTTCTGCCCCTCCAACACAAACTGGGAGCTGGTTCCACAGGGGAGGAGCCTGAAAACTGAAGCTCCGCTCATGAAAACATGAAAACATGAAATCATGAAACCATGAAACCATGAAACATGAAAACATGAAAACATGAAAACATGAAAACATGAAAACATGAAAAGTGAAAACATGAAAACATGAAACATGAAAAGATGAAATCATGAAACATGGAACAGGAACCATGAACCATGAAAACAAGAAATAACGAAAACACGGAAATATGAAACATGAAACATGAAAATTGAAAAATGAAAGATGAAAACTTGAAATCATGAAAACATGAAAACATTAAACATGAAAACATGAAAACATGAAACTGAATACTTGAAAACATGAAACATGAAAGATGAAAACATGAAACATGAAAAGATGAAAACATGAAAACATGAAATCATGAAAACATGAAACGTGAAAAGACGAAATCATGAAACATGGAACAGGAATCATGAACCATGAAAACAAGAAATAACGAAAACACGGAAATATGAAACATGAAACATGAAAATTGAAAAATGAAAGATGAAAACTTGAAATCATGAAAACATGAAAACATTAAACGTGAAAACATGAAAAAATGAAACTGAATACGTGAAAACATGAGACATGAAAACATTAAACCATGAAACCATGAAACTTGAAAACATGAAACTTGAAAACATGAAATCATGACATCTTGAAAACATGAAATCTTGACATGAAATCATGAAAACATGGAAACATGAAAACGTGAAATCATGAAATCATGAAACATGAAAACATGAAAACATGAAAACATGAAAACACGAAACCACGAAACAAGAAAACATGAATCATGAAACATGAAAACATGAAATCATGAAAACAGGAAATCATGAAAACATGAAAACATGAAGACATGAAATCATGAAAACATGAAACATGAAATCATTAAATATGAAAACATGAAAACACGGTGATGAAATCATGAAACATGAAATCATGAAAACATGAAACATGAAACCATGAAAACATGAAACCATGAAACATGAAAACATGAAACTTGAAAACATGAAATCATGAAATCTTGAAAACATGAAAACATGAAACATGAAAACGTGAAATCATGAAATATGAAAACAGGAAACCATGAAAATGAAAACATGAAACATGAAACCATGAAAACATGAAACGTGAAAACATGAAAACATGAAATCATGAAACGTGAGAACATGAAAACATGGTCATGAAATCATGAAAATATGAAATCATGAAATCATGAAACCATGAAACCATGAAACATGAAAGCATGAAAACATGAAACCATGAAAACATGAAACATGAAAACATGATAACATCAAATCATGAAATCATTAAAACATGAAAACATGAAACCATTAAAACATGAAACCATGTAATCATGAAAACATGAAATCATGAAATCATGAAAACATGAAAACAGGAAACCACGAAACATGAAAACATGAATCATGTAACATGAAACAATGAAATCATAAAATATGAAACATGAAAACGTGAAATCATGTAACCATGAAACATGAAAACATGAAAACATGAAACCATGAAACGTGAAAACATGGTCATGAAATCATGAAAACATAAAATCATTAAATCATAAAAACATGAAAACATGAAATATGAAAACGTGAAATCATGAAAACATGAAATCATGAAAACATGAAAACACGACACCACGAAACAAGAAAACATGAATCAAGAAACATGAAAAGATGAAATCATGAAATATGAAAACAGGAAACCATGAAAATGAAAACATGAAACATGAAACCATGAAAACATGAAACATGAAACCATGAAAACATAAAACCATGAAACGTGAAAACATGGTCATGAAATCATGAAAACATGAAATTTTGAAATCATGAAACGTGAAAACATGAAATCATGAAACGTGAGAACATGAAAACATGGTCATGAAATCATGAAAACATGAAATCATGAAATCATGAAACCATGAAACCATGAAACATGAAAACATGAAACATGAAAACATGATAACATCAAATCATGAAATCATTAAAACATGAAAACATGAAACATGAAACCATTAAAACATGAAACCATGAAATCATGAAAACATGAAATCATGAAATCATGAAAACATGAAAACAGGAAACCACGAAACATGAAAACATGAATCATGTAACATGAAACGTGAAAACATGGTCATGAAATCATGAAAACATGAAATCATGAAATCATGAAACCATGAAAACATGAAACATGAAAACGTGAAATCATGAAATCATGAAAACACGAAATCACGAAACAAGAAAACATGAATCAAGAAACATTAAAAGATGAAATCATGAAATCATGAAACATGAAATCATGAAAACATGAAATCATGAAAACAGGAAACCACGAAACATGAAAACATGAATAATGTAACATGAAAACATGAAAACATGAAATCATAAAATATGAAACATGAAAACGTGAAATCATGTAACCATGAAATATGAAAACATGAAAGCATGAAACTTGAAACATGAAAACTTGAAATCATGAAATTATGAAACATGAAAACATGAAAAAACGAAACCACGAAACATGAAAACATGAATCATGAAACATGAAAACATGAAATCAAGAAATCATGAATCATGAAACCATGAAACGTGAAAATATGAAAACATGAAACCATGAACCGTGAAAACATGAAAACAAGGTCTTGAAATCATGAAAATATGAAATCATGAAATCATGAAACCATGAAAACATGAAATCATGAAAACATGAAACCGTGAAATCATGAAAACATGAAAAAATGAAACCACGAAACATGAAAACATGAATAATGAAACATGAAAACATCAAACCGTGAAACATGAAAACATGAAACCATGAAACCATGAAATGTGAAAACATGAAAAAATGAAACCATGAAACTTGTAAACATGGTCATGAAATCATGAAAATATTAAAACATGAAATCATGAAAACATGAAAAAACGAAACCATGAAACATGAAAACATGAATCATGAAACATGAAAACATGAAATCAAGAAATCATGAAATCTTGAAAACATGAAATCATGAAAACATGAAACCGTGAAATCATGAAATCATGAAAACATGAAAAAACGATACCACGAAACATGAAAACATGAATAATGAAACATGAAAACATGAAATCAAGAAATCATGAAATCTTGAAAACATGAAATCATGAAAACATGAAACCGTGAAATCATGAAATCATGAAAACATGAAAAAACGAAACCACGAAACATGAAAACATGAATCATGAAACATGAAAACATCAAACCGTGAAACATGAAAACATGAAAACATGAAACCATGAAACCATGAAATGTGAAAACATGAAAAAATGAAACCATGAAACTTGTAAACATGGTCATGAAATCATGAAAACATTAAAACATGAAATCATGAAACCATGAAACCATGAAACATGAAAACATGAAACCATGAAAACATGAAACCATGAAAACATGAAACCACGAAATCATGAAACAGGAAAACATGAAACATGAAAACACGAAATCACGAAACATGGAACAGGAACCATAAACCATGAAAACAAGAAATAGTGAAAACACTGCAATATGAAACATGAAAAAGGAAAAATGAAAATGAAAACATGAAAGATGAAAAATTGAAATCATGAAAACATGAAAACATTAAACATGAAACCTGAAAATGTGAAAAGGTGAAATCATGAATCAAGAAACATGAAACCATGAAACAATGAAAACATGAAAAATGAAAACTAGAAATCAGGAAATAATGAAAACATGAAAACATGAAACCATGAAACCTTGAAATCATGAACCATGAAACCATGAAACCATGAAACATGAAACATGAAAATATGAAATCTTGACATGAAATCATTAAAACATGGAAACATGAAAACGTGAAATCATGAAATCATGAAACTTGAAAACATGAAATCATGAAAACATGAAAACACGAAACCACGAAACAAGAAAACATGAATCATTAAACAAGAAAACATGAAATCATGAAAAAAGGAAATCATGAAAACATGAAAACATGAAGACATGAATTCATGAAAACATGAAACATGAAACCATTAAATGTGAAAACATGAAAACACGGTCATGAAATCATGAAAACATGAAACCATGAAACATAAAAACATAAAACCATGAAAACATGAAAATGAAAACATGAAACCATGAAACCATGAAATCATGAAAAAATGAAAACATGAAATCATGAAATCATGAAATCTTGAAAACATGAAAAAATGAAATCATGAAAACATGAAAACATGAAACCACGAAATCATGAAACATGAAAACAGGAAAACATGAACCATGAAAACAAGAAATAGTGAAAACACTGTAATATGAAACATGAAAAAGGAAAAATGAAAATGAAAACATGAAAGATGAAAAATTGAAATCATGAAAACATGAAAACATTAAACATGAAACCTGAAAAGGTGAAATCATGAATCAAGAAACATGAAACCATGAAACAATGAAAACATGAAAAATGAAAACTAGGAATCAGGAAATAATGAAAACATGAAAACATGAAACCATGAAACCTTGAAATCATGAACCATGAAACCATGAAACCATGAAACATGAAACATGAAAACATGAAACTTGAAAACATGAAATCATGACATCTTGAAAACTTGAAATCTTGACATGAAATCATGAAAACATGGAAACATGAAAACGTGAAACCATGAAATCATGAAACTTGAAAACATGAAATCATGAAAACATGAAAACACGAAACCACGAAACAAGAAAACATGAAATCATGAAAACAGGAAATCATGAAAACATGAAAACATGAAGACATGAAATCATGAAAACATGAAACATGAAACCATCAAATGTGAAAACATGAAAACACGGTCATGAAATCATGAAAACATGAAACCATGAAATCATGAAACTTGAAAACATGGAATCATGAAAACATGAAAACATGAAAACATCAAACCATGAAAACATGAAACCATGAAACATGAAATCATGAAATCTTGAAAACATGAAATCATGAAAACATGAAAACATGAAAAAACGAAACCACGAAACATGAAAACATGAATCATGAAACATGAAAACAGGAAACCATGAAACCATGAAATCATGAAAAAATGAAAACATGAAATCATGAAATCTTGAAAACATGAAAAAAATGAAATCATGAATCATGAAACCATGAAATCATGAAATCATGAAAACATGAAAACATGAAACCACGAAATCATGAAACATGAAAACATGAAAACAGGAAAACATGAAACATGAAAACACGAAATCATGAAACATGGAACAGGAACCATGAAAACAAGAAATAACGAAAACACTGTAATATGAAACATGAAAAATAAAAAATTAAAATTAAAAGATGGAAGATGAAAAATTGAAATCGTGAAAACATGAAAACATTAAACATGAAACCTGAAAACGTGAAAAGGTGAAATCATGAATCATGAATCACGAAACATGAAACCATGAAACAATGAAAACATGAAAAATGAAAACTAGAAATCAGGAAATCATGAAAACATGAAAACATGAAACCATGAAACATGAAAACATGAAACTTGAAATCATGAAAACATGAAATCATGACATCTTGAAAACATGAAATCTTGACATGAAATCATGAAACATGAAAACGTGAAATCATGTAACCATGAAACATGAAAACATGAAACCATGAAACGTGAAAACATGGTCATGAAATTATGAAAACATGAAATCATGAAACCATGAAACCTTGAAACCATGAAAACATGAAAAAATGAAACATGAAACATGAAAACGTGAAATCATGAAATCATGAAAACATGAAAACACGAAATCACGAAACAAGAAAACATGAATCAAGAAACATGAAAAGATGAAATCATGAAATCATGAAACATGAAATCATGAAAACATGAAACATGAAAACATGAAACATGAAACCATGAAAACATGAAACCATGATATCATGAAAACATGAAATCATGAAATCATGAAAACAGGAAACCACGAAACATGAAAACATGAATCATGTAAAATGAAAACATGAAAACATGAAATCATAAAATATGAAACATGAAAACATGAAATCATGTAACCATGAAACATGAACACATGAAAGCATGAAACGTGAAACATGAAAACTTGAAATCATGAAATCATGAAACATGAAAACATGAAAAAACGAAACCACGAAACATGAAAACATGAATCATGAAACATGAAAACATGAAATCAAGAAATCATGAATCATGAAACCATGAAACGTGAAAATATGAAAACATGAAACCATGAACCGTGAAAACATGAAAAAAAGGTCATGAAATCATGAAACTATGAAATCATGAAATCATGAAACCATGAAAACATGAAATCATGAAAACATGAAACCGTGAAATCATGAAAACATGAAAAAATGAAACCACGAAACATGAAAACATGAATCACGAAACATGAAAACATCAAACCGTGAAACATGAAAACATGAAACCATGAAACCATGAAATGTGAAAACGTGAAAAAATGAAACCATAAAACTTGTAAATATGGTCATGAAATCACGAAAATATTAAAACATGAAATCATGAAAACATGAAAAAACGAAACCACGAAACATGAAAACATGAATCATGAAACATGAAAACATGAAATCAAGAAATCATGAAATCTTGAAAACATGAAATCATGAAAACATGAAACCGTGAAATCATGAAATCATGAAAACATGAAAAAACGATACCACGAAACATGAAAACATGAATCATGAAACATGAAAACATGAAATCAAGAAATCATGAAATCTTGAAAACATGAAATCATGAAAACATGAAAAAACGAAACCACGAAACATGAAAACATGAATCATGAAACATGAAAACATCAAACCGTGAAACATGAAAACATGAAAACATGAAAACATGAAACCATGAAACCATGAAACGTGAAAACATGAAAAAATGAAAATATGAAACTTGTAAACATGGTCATGAAATCATGAAAACATTAAAACATGAAATCATGAAACCATGAAACCATGAAACATGAAAACACGAAATCATGAAACATGGAACAGGAACCATGAACCATGAAAACAAGAAATAGTGAAAACACTGTAATATGAAACATGAAAAAGGAAAAATGAAAATGAAAACATGAAAGATGAAAAATTGAAATCATGAAAACATGAAAACATTAAACATGAAACCTGAAAACGTGAAAAGGTGAAATCATGAATCAAGAAACATGAAACCATGAAACAATGAAAACATGAAAAATGAAAACTAGAAATCAGGAAATAATGAAAACATGAAAACATGAAACCATGAAACCTTGAAATCATGAACCATGAAACCATGAAACATGAAACATGAAAATATGAAATCTTGACATGAAATCATTAAAACATGGAAACATGAAAACGTGAAATCATGAAACTTGAAAACATGAAATCATGAAAACATGAAAACACGAAACCACGAATCAAGAAAACATGAATCATGAAACAAGAAAACATGAAATCATGAAAACATGAAAACATGAAGACATGAAATCATGAAAACATGAAACATGAAACCATTAAATGTGAAAACATGAAAACACGGTCATGAAATCATGAAAACATGAAACCATGAAACATGAAAACATAAAACCATGAAAACATGAAACATGAAAACATGAAAACATGAAAACATCAAACCATAAAAACATGAAACCATGAAACATGAAAACATGAAACTTGAAAACATGAAATCATGAAATCTTGAAAACATGAAATCATGAAAACATGAAAAAACGAAACCACGAAACATGAAAACATGAATCATGAAACATGAAAACAGGAAACCATGAAAATGAAAACATGAAACCATGAAACCATGAAATCATGAAAAAATGAAAACATGAAATCATGAAATCTTGAAAACATGAAAAAATGAAATCATGAATCATGAAACCATGAAATCATGAAAACATGAAAACATGAAACCACGAAATCATGAAACAGGAAAACAGGAAAACATGAACCATGAAAACAAGAAATAGTGAAAACACTAATATGAAACATGAAAAAGGAAAAATGAAAATGAAAACATGAAAGATGAAAAATTGAAATCATGAAAACATGAAAACATTAAACATGAAACCTGAAAACGTGAAAAGGTGAAATCATGAATCAAGAAACATGAAACCATGAAACAATGAAAACATGAAAAATGAAAACTAGAAATCAGGAAATAATGAAAACATGAAAACATGAAACCATGAAACCTTGAAATCATGAACCATGAAACCATGAAACCATGAAACATGAAACATGAAAACATGAAACTTGAAAACATGAAATCATGACATCTTGAAAACATGAAATCTTGACATGAAATCATGAAAACATGGAAACATGAAAACGTGAAACCATGAAATCATGAAACTTGAAAACATGAAATCATGAAAACATGAAAACACGAAACCACGAAACAAGAAAACATGAATCATGAAACAAGAAAACATGAAATCATGAAAACAGGAAATCATGAAAACATGAAAACATGAAGACATGAAATCATGAAAACATGAAACATTAAACCATTAAATGTGAAAACATGAAAACACGGTCATGAAATCATGAAAACATGAAACCATGAAACATGAAACCATGAAACATGAAAACATGAAACCATGAAAACATGAAAACATGAAAACATCAAACCATGAAAACATGAAACCATGAAACATGAAAACATGAAACTTGAAAACATGAAATCATGAAATCTTGAAAACATGAAATCATGAAAACATGAAAACATGAAAAAACGAAACCACGAAACATGAAAACATGAATAATGAAACATGAAAACAGGAAACCATGAAAATGAAAACAATAAACCATGAAACAATGAAATCATGAAAAAATGAAAACATGAAATCATGAAATCTTGAAAACATGAAAAAATGAAATCATGAATCATGAAACCATGAAATCATGAAATCATGAAAACATGAAAACATGAAACCACGAAATCATGAAACATGAAAACATGAAAACAGGAAAACATGAAACATGAAAACACGAAATCATGAAACATGGAACAGGAACCATGAAAACAAGAAAAAACGAAAACACTGTAATATGAAACATGAAAAATAAAAATTTAAAATTAAAACATGAAAGATGAAAAATTGAAATCGTGAAAACATGAAAACATTAAACATGAAACCTGAAAACGTGAAAAGGTGAAATCATGAATCATGAATCATGAATCATGAATCACGAAACATGAAACCATGAAACAATGAAAACATGAAAAATGAAAACTAGAAATCAGGAAAACATGAAATCATGAAACCATGAGACGTGGAAACATGAAACATGAAAACATGAAAACATGAAACATGAAAACACGAAATCATGAAACATGGAACAGGAAAGATGAACCATGAAAACAAGAAGCAACGAAAACACGGAATTAAGAATCATGAAACATGAAACCATGAAACAATGAAAACATGAAACCATGAAAAATGAAAACTAGAAATCAGGAAATCAGGAAAACATAAAAACATGAAACCATGAAACCTTGAAATCATGAACCATGAAACCTTGAAACCATAAAATCATGAAACCATGAAACATGAAAACATGAAACTTGAAAACATGAAATCATGAAATCGTGAAATCTTGAAACATGAAACCATGAAACCTTGAAATCGTGAACCATGAAACCATGAAACCATAAACCCATGAAACCATGAAACATGAAAACATTAAACATGAAAACATGAAAACATCAAACCTTGAAACATGAAAACGTGAAATCATGAAACATGAAAACAGGAAACCATGAAAATGAAAACATGATGCCATGAAATCATGAAAACATGAAAACACGAAACCACGAAACATGAAAAAATGAATCATGAAATGTGAAAACATGAAAACATGAAAACATGAAATCATGAAAACATGAAACATGAAAACATGAAACGTGAAAACATGGTCATGAAATCTTGAAAACATGAAGACATGAAACCACGAAATCATGAAACATGAAAACAGGAAAACATGAAACATGAAAACACGAAATCATGAAACATGGAACAGGAAAGATGAAAAGGTGAAATCATGAATCATGAAACATGAAATCATGAAACAATGAAAACATGAAAAATGAAAACTAGAAATCAGGAAATCATGAAAACATGAAAACATGAAAACATGAAACCTTGAAATCAAGAACCATGAAACAATGAAAACATGAAATCATGAAACATGAAAACATGAAACATGAAAACATCAAACCATGAAAACATGAAATCATGAAATCATAGAATCATGAAACCATGAAACCTGGAAATCGTGAACCATGAAACCATGAAACATGAAAACATGAAAACATGAAAACATCAAACCGTGAAACATGAAAACATCAAACCATGAAACGTGAAAACATGGTCATGAAATCATGAAAAAATGAAATCATGAAACCATGAAACCATGAAACAGGAAACCATGAAACCATGAAATCATGAAACCATTAAACATGAAAACATGAAACTTGAAATCATGAAAACTTGAAAACATGAAATCATGAAAACATGAAAACATGAAACATGAAAACGTGAAATCACGAAACATGAAAACATGAATCATGAAACTTGAAAACTTGAAATCATGAAACATGAAAACAGGAAACCATGAAAATGAAAACATGAAACCATTAAACCATGAAATCATGAAAATATGAAAACATGAAACCATGAAACGTGATAACATGAAACCATGAAACATGAAAACATGAAATCAAGAAATCATGGAATTATGAAATCATGAAACCATGAGACATGGAAACATGAAACATGAAAACATGAAAACATGAAACATGAAAACACGAAATCATGAAACATGGAACAGGAAAGATGAACCATGAAAACAAGAAGCAACGAAAACACGGAATTATGAATCATGAAACATGAAACCATGAAACAATGAAAACATGAAACCATGAAAAATGAAAACTAGAAATCAGGAAATGATGAAACATGAAAACAGGAAACCATGAAAATGAAAACATGAAAACATGAAATCATGAAAACATGAAATCATGAAATCATGAAACCATGAAAACATGAAACTTGAAAACATGAAATCATGAAAGCATTAAACATGAAAACGTGAAATCATGAAACATGAAAGCATGAAAACATGAAAACATGAATCATGAAACATGAAAACGTGAAATCATGAAACATGAAAACAGGAAACCATGAAAATGAAAACATGATGCCATGAAATCATGAAAACATGAAATCATGAAATCATGAAAACATGAAAACACGAAACCACGAAACATGAAAAAATTAATCGTGAAATGTGAAAACATGAAAACATGAAAACATGAAAACATGAAAACATGAAAACATGAAATCATGAAAACATGAAACATGAAAACATGAAACCATGAAACGTGAAAACATGGTCAAGAAATCATGAAAACATGAAATTTTGAAATCATGAAGACATGAAACCACGAAATCATGAAACATGAAAACAAGAAAACATGAAACGTGAAAACACGAAATCATGAAACATGGAACAGGAACCATGAACCATGAAAACAAGAAATAACGAAAACACTGTAATATGAAACATGAAAAATGAAAAATTAAAACATGAAAGATGAAAAATTGAAATCATGAAAACATGAAAACATTAAACATGAAACCTGAAAACGTGAAAAGGTGAAATCATGAATCATGAAACATGAAACCATGAAACAATGAAAACATGAAAAACTGAAAACTAGAAATCAGGAAATCATGAAAACATGAAACCATTAAACCTTGAAATCAAGAACCATGAAACAATGAAAACATGAAATCATGAAACATGAAAACATGAAACCTGAAAACATCAAACCATGAAAACATGAAATCATGAAATCATAGAATAATGAAACCATGAAACCTGGAAATCGTGAACCATGAAGCCATGAAACATGAAAACATCAAACTGTGAAACGTGAAAAGATGGTCATGAAATCATGAAAAAATGAAATCATGAAACCATGAAACCATGAAACAGGAAACCATGAAACCATGAAATCATGAAGCCATTAAACATGAAAACATGAAACTTGAAATCATGAAAACTTGAAAACATGAAATCATGAAATCATGAAAACATGAAAACATGAAACATGAAAACGTGAAATCATGAAACCACGAAACATGAAAACATGAATCATGAAACTTGAAAACTTGAAATCATGAAACATGAAAACAGGAAACCATGAAAATGAAAACATGAAACCATTAAACCATGAAATCATGAAAACATGAAAACATGAAATCATGAAACATGAAATCATGAAACCATGAAACGTGATAACATGAAACCATGAAACATGAAAACATGAAATCAAGAAATCATGGAATCATGAAATCATGAAACCATGAGACATGAAAACATGAAACCATGAAACGTGAAAACATGGTCATGAAATCTTGAAAACATGAAGACATGAAACCACGAAATCATGAAAAATGAAAACAGGAAAACATGAAACATGAAAACACGAAATCATGAAACATGGAACAGGAACCATGAACCATGAAAACAAGAAATAACGAAAACACTGTCATATGAAACATGAAAAATGAAAAATTAAAACATGAAAGATGAAAAATTGAAATCATGAAAACATGAAAACATTAAACATGAAACCTGAAAACGTGAAAAGGTGAAATCATGAATCATGAAACATGGAACCATGAAACAATGAAAACATGAAAAATGAAAACTAGAAATCAGGAAATCATGAAAACATGAAAACATGAAACCATGAAACCTTGAAATCAAGAACCATGAAACAATGAAAACATGAAATCATGAAACCTGAAAACATGAAACATGAAAACATCAAACCATGAAAACATGAAATCATGAAATCATAGAATCATGAAACCATGAAACCTGGAAATCGTGAACCATGAAACCATGAAACATGAAAACATGAAAACATGAAAACATCAAACCGTGAAACATGAAAACATCAAACCATGAAACGTGAAAACATGGTCATGAAATCATGAAAAAATGAAATCATGAAACCATGAAACCATGAAACAGGAAACCATGAAACCATGAAATCATGAAACCATTAAACATGAAAACATGAAACTTGAAATCATGAAAACTTGAAAACATGAAATCATGAAAACATGAAAACATGAAACATGAAAACGTGAAATCATGAAATCACGAAACATGAAAACATGAATCATGAAACTTGAAAACTTGAAATCATGAAACATGAAAACAGGAAACCATGAAAATGAAAACATGAAACCATTAAACCATGAAATCATGAAAATATGAAAACATGAAACCATGAAACGTGATAACATGAAACCATGAAACATGAAAACATGAAATCAAGAAATCATGGAATTATGAAATCATGAAACCATGAGACATGGAAACATGAAACATGAAAACATGAAAACATGAAACATGAAAACACGAAATCATGAAACATGGAACAGGAAAGATGAACCATGAAAACAAGAAGCAACGAAAACACGGAATTATGAATCATGAAACATGAAACCATGAAACAATGAAAACATGAAACCATGAAAAATGAAAACTAGAAATCAGGAAATGATGAAACATGAAAACAGGAAACCATGAAAATGAAAACATGAAAACATGAAATCATGAAAACATGAAATCATGAAATCATGAAACCATGAAAACATGAAACTTGAAAACATGAAATCATGAAAGCATTAAACATGAAAACGTGAAATCATGAAACATGAAAGCATGAAAACATGAAAACATGAATCATGAAACATGAAAACGTGAAATCATGAAACATGAAAACAGGAAACCATGAAAATGAAAACATGATGCCATGAAATCATGAAAACATGAAATCATGAAATCATGAAAACATGAAAACACGAAACCACGAAACATGAAAAAATGAATCATGAAATGTGAAAACATGAAAACATGAAAACATGAAAACATGAAAACATGAAATCATGAAAACATGAAACATGAAAACATGAAACCATGAAACGTGAAAACATGGTCAAGAAATCATGAAAACATGAAATTTTGAAATCATGAAGACATGAAACCACGAAATCATGAAACATGAAAACAAGAAAACATGAAACGTGAAAACACGAAATCATGAAACATGGAACAGGAACCATGAACCATGAAAACAAGAAATAACGAAAACACTGTAATATGAAACATGAAAAATGAAAAATTAAAACATGAAAGATGAAAAATTGAAATCATGAAAACATGAAAACATTAAACATGAAACCTGAAAACGTGAAAAGGTGAAATCATGAATCATGAAACATGAAACCATGAAACAATGAAAACATGAAAAACTGAAAACTAGAAATCAGGAAATCATGAAAACATGAAACCATTAAACCTTGAAATCAAGAACCATGAAACAATGAAAACATGAAATCATGAAACATGAAAACATGAAACCTGAAAACATCAAACCATGAAAACATGAAATCATGAAATCATAGAATAATGAAACCATGAAACCTGGAAATCGTGAACCATGAAGCCATGAAACATGAAAACATCAAACTGTGAAACGTGAAAAGATGGTCATGAAATCATGAAAAAATGAAATCATGAAACCATGAAACCATGAAACAGGAAACCATGAAACCATGAAATCATGAAGCCATTAAACCTGAAAACATGAAACTTGAAATCATGAAAACTTGAAAACATGAAATCATGAAATCATGAAAACATGAAAACATGAAACATGAAAACGTGAAATCATGAAACCACGAAACATGAAAACATGAATCATGAAACTTGAAAACTTGAAATCATGAAACATGAAAACAGGAAACCATGAAAATGAAAACATGAAACCATTAAACCATGAAATCATGAAAACATGAAAACATGAAATCATGAAACATGAAATCATGAAACCATGAAACGTGATAACATGAAACCATGAAACATGAAAACATGAAATCAAGAAATCATGGAATCATGAAATCATGAAACCATGAGACATGAAAACATGAAACCATGAAATCATGAAAAATGAAAACAGGAAAACATGAAACATGAAAACACGAAATCATGAAACATGGAACAGGAACCATGAACCATGAAAACAAGAAATAACGAAAACACTGTCATATGAAACATGAAAAATGAAAAATTAAAACATGAAAGATGAAAAATTGAAATCATGAAAACATGAAAACATTAAACATGAAACCTGAAAACGTGAAAAGGTGAAATCATGAATCATGAAACATGGAACCATGAAACAATGAAAACATGAAAAATGAAAACTAGAAATCAGGAAATCATGAAAACATGAAAACATGAAACCATGAAACCTTGAAATCAAGAACCATGAAACAATGAAAACATGAAATCATGAAACCTGAAAACATGAAACATGAAAACATCAAACCATGAAAACATGAAATCATGAAATCATAGAATCATGAAACCATGAAACCTGGAAATCGTGAACCATGAAACCATGAAACATGAAAACATGAAAACATCAAACCGTGAAACATGAAAACATCAAACCATGAAACGTGAAAACATGGTCATGAAATCATGAAAAAATGAAATCATGAAACCATGAAACCATGAAACAGGAAACCATGAAACCATGAAATCATGAAACCATTAAACATGAAAACATGAAACTTGAAATCATGAAAACTTGAAAACATGAAATCATGAAAACATGAATCATGAAACTTGAAAACTTGAAATCATGAAACATGAAAACAGGAAACCATGAAAATGAAAACATGAAAACATGAAATCATGAAATCATGAAACCATGAAACGTGATAACATGAAACATGAAATCAAGAAATCATGGAATCATGAAATCATGAAACCATGAGACATGAAAACATGAAACATGAAAACATGAAACATGAAAACACGAAATCATGAAACATGGAACAGGAAAGATGAACCATGAAAACAAGAAGCAACGAAAACACGGAATTATGAATCATGAAACATGAAACCATGAAACAATGAAAACATGAAACCATGAAAAATGAAAACTAGAAATCAGGAAATCATGAAACATGAAACATGAAAACAGGAAACCATGAAAATGAAAACATGAAAACATGAAATCATGAAAACATGAAATCATGAAATCATGAAACCATGAAAACATGAAACTTGAAAACATGAAATCATGAAAGCATTAAACATGAAAACGTGAAATCATGAAACATGAAAACATCAAACCGTGAAACATGAAAACATGAAAACATGAAAACATGAAACGATGAAACGTGAAAACATGAAAACATGAAACCATGAAACGTGAAAACATGGTCATGAAACATGAAAACGTGAAATCATGAAACATGAACACAAAACCACAAAACATGAAAACATGACATCATGAAATCATGAAATTATGAAATCTTGAAAACATGAAACATGAAAACATGAACCTTGAAAACATGAAATCATGAAATCATGAAATCTTGAAACATGAAACCATGAAACCATGAAATCATGAAATTTTGAAAACATGAAACTTGAAAACATGAAACTTGAAAACATGAAATCATGAAATCGTGAAAACATGAAAAATGAAACATGAAAACACGAAATCATGAAACATGGAACAGGAAAGATGAACCATGAAAACAAGAAGCAACGAAAACACGGAATTATGAATCATGAAACATGAAACCATGAAAAATGAAAACTAGAACTCAGGAAATCATGAAAACATGAAACTTGAAAACATGAAATCATGAAATTGTGAAATCTTGAAACATGAAAA
The DNA here is from genome assembly GCF_022577435.1 of Embiotoca jacksoni. Taxonomy (NCBI): domain Eukaryota; kingdom Metazoa; phylum Chordata; class Actinopteri; family Embiotocidae; genus Embiotoca; species Embiotoca jacksoni. Next base: position 83,048 of record NW_027185242.1, read on the forward strand.
CATGAAACATGAAAACGTGAAATCATGAAACATGAACACACAAAACCACGAAACATGAAAACATGAAATCATGAAAACATGAAATATGAAAACGTGAAATCATGAAACATGTAAACAGGAAACCATGAAATGTGAAAACATGAAACCATGAAAACACAAAACATGAAAAAATGAAACCATGAAAACATGAAACCATGAAACCATGAAACCATGAAATCATGAAACCATTAAACATGAAAACATGAAACTTGAAAACATGAAATCATGAAAACATGAAACATGAAACATGAAAACATGAAATCATGAAACATGGAACAGGAAAGATGAACCATGAAAACAAGAAGCAACGAAAACACGGAATTATGAATCATGAAACATGAAACCATGAAACAATGAAAACATGAAACCATGAAAAATGAAAACTAGAAATCAGGAAATCATGAAAACATGAAACCATGAAACCTTGAAATCGTGAACCATGAAAACATGAAACCATGAAACATGAAAACATGAAACATGAAAACATGAAAACATCAAACCTTGAAACATGAAAACATGAAACCATGAAACCATGAAACGTGAAAACATGAAACCATGAAAACACAAAACATGAAAACATCAAACCATGAAACCATGAAACCATGAAACCATGAAATCATGAAACCATTAAACATGAAAACATGAAACTTAAAAACATGAAATCATGAAATCATGAAATCATGAAATCTTGAAAACATGAAACATAAAAACGTGAAATCATGAAACATGAATCATGAAACATGAAAACGTGAAATCATGAAACATGAAAACAGGAAACCATGAAAATGAAAACATGAAAACATGAAATCATGAAAACATGAAATCATGAAATGATGAAATCATGAAACCATGAGACCATGAAACATGAAAACATGAAACCATGAAACCTTGAAATCGTGAACCATGAAACCATGAAACATGAAACATGAAAACATGAAAACATCAAACCGTGAAACATGAAAACATCAAACCATGAAAAGTAAAAACATGGTCATGAAATCATGAAAAATTAAATCATGAAATCATGAAATCATGAAACCATTAAACATGAAAACATGAAACTTGAAAACATGAAATCATGAAATCTTGAAAACTTGAAATCATGAAAACATGAAAACATGAAACCATGAAATCATGAAATTTTGAAAACATGAAACTTGAAAACATGAAACTTGAAAACATGAAATCATGAAATCGTGAAAACATGAAAAATGAAACATGAAAACACGAAATCATGAAACATGGAACAGGAAAGATGAACCATGAAAACAAGAAGCAACGAAAACACGGAATTATGAATCATGAAACATGAAACCATGAAAAATGAAAACTAGAACTCAGGAAATCATGAAAACATGAAACTTGAAAACATGAAATCATGAAATTGTGAAATCTTGAAACATGAAACCATGAAACCATGAAATGTGAAAACATGAAACCATGAAAACATGAAACATGAAAACGTGAAATCATGAAACATGAACACACAAAACCACGAAACATGAAAACATGAAATCATGAAAACATGAAATATGAAAACGTGAAATCATGAAACATGTAAACAGGAAACCATGAAATGTGAAAACATGAAACCATGAAAACACAAAACATGAAAAAATGAAACCATGAAAACATGAAACCATGAAACCATGAAACCATGAAATCATGAAACCATTAAACATGAAAACATGAAACTTGAAAACATGAAATCATGAAAACATGAAACATGAAACATGAAAACATGAAATCATGAAACATGGAACAGGAAAGATGAACCATGAAAACAAGAAGCAACGAAAACACGGAATTATGAATCATGAAACATGAAACCATGAAACAATGAAAACATGAAACCATGAAAAATGAAAACTAGAAATCAGGAAATCATGAAAACATGAAAACATGAAACTTGAAATCATGAAATCGTGAAATCTTGAAACATGAAACCATGAAACCTTGAAACATGAAAACATGAAAACATCAAACCTTGAAACATGAAAACATGAAACCATGAAACATGAAAACATGAAACATGAAAACATGAAAACATCAAACCTTGAAACATGAAAACATGAAACCATGAAACCATGAAACGTGAAAACATGAAACCATGAAAACACAAAACATGAAAACATCAAACCATGAAACCATGAAACCATGAAACCATGAAACCATGAAATCATGAAACCATTAAACATGAAAACATGAAACTTAAAAACATGAAATCATGAAATCATGAAATCATGAAATCTTGAAAACATGAAACATAAAAACGTGAAATCATGAAACATGAATCATGAAACATGAAAACGTGAAATCATGAAACATGAAAACAGGAAACCATGAAAATGAAAACATGAAAACATGAAATCATGAAAACATGAAATCATGAAATGATGAAATCATGAAACCATGAGACCATGAAACATGAAAACATGAAACCTTGAAATCGTGAACCATGAAACCATGAAACATGAAACATGAAAACATGAAAACATCAAACCGTGAAACATGAAAACATCAAACCATGAAAAGTAAAAACATGGTCATGAAATCATGAAAAATTAAATCATGAAATCATGAAATCATGAAACCATTAAACATGAAAACATGAAACTTGAAAACATGAAATCATGAAATCTTGAAAACTTGAAATCATGAAAACATGAAAACATGAACATGAAAACATGAAATCTTGAAAACGTGAAATCATGAAAACATGAAAACAAGAAACCTGAAATCATGAAACCATGAAACATGAAATCATGAAAACATGAAAACATGAAACGTGAAAACATCAAACCCTGAAACATGAAAACATGAAACCATGAAACGTGAAAACATGAAAACATTAAACCATGAAACGTGAAAACATGGTCATGAAATCATGAAAACATGAAACGTGAAAACATCAAACCCTGAAACATGAAAACATTAAAACATGAAACATTAAAACATGAAAACACGAAAACACGAAATATAAAAACGTGAATCATGTAACATGAAAACATGAAAACATGAAATCATGAAACCATCATACCATGAAACGTGAAAACATCAAACCATGAAATGTGAAAACATGAAAACATGGTCATGAAATCATGAAAACATGAAACCATGAAACATTGAAAAAATGAAACCATGAAAAATGAAAACTAGAAATCATGAAATCATGAAATCATGAAAACATGAAACCATGAAACCTTGAAAACATGAAACTTGAAAACATGAAATCATGAAATCATGAAAACATGAAAACACGAAACATGAAAACATGAATCATGAAACATGAAAACGTGAAATCACGAAACATGAAAACAGGAAACCATGAAAATGAAAATATGAAACCATAAATACATGAAATCATGAAAACATGAAAACATGAAGACATGAAATCATGAAAACATGAAATCATGAATACATGAAACCATAAAACATGAAATCATGAAACCATGAAACATGAAATCATGAAACCATGAAACCATGAAATCATGAAACCATTAAACATGAAAACATGAAACTTGAAAACATGAAATCATGAAAACATGAAACATGAAACATGAAACATGAAACATGAAAACATGAAATCATGAAACATGGAACAGGAAAGATGAACCATGAAAACAAGAAGCAACGAAAACATGGAATTATGAATCATGAAACATGAAACCATGAAACAATGAAAACATGAAACCATGAAAAATGAAAACTAGAAATCAGGAAATCATGAAAACATGAAAACATGAAACTTGAAATCATGAAATCGTGAAATCTTGAAACATGAAACCATGAAACCTTGAAACATGAAAACATGAAACATGAAAACATGAAAACATCAAACCTTGAAACATGAAAACATGAAACCATGAAACATGAAAACATCAAACATGAAAACATGAAAACATCAAACCTTGAAACATGAAAACATGAAACCATGAAACCATGAAACGTGAAAACATGAAACCATGAAAACACAAAACATGAAAACATCAAACCATGAAACCATGAAACCATGAAACCATGAAACCATGAAATCATGAAACCATTAAACATGAAAACATGAAACTTAAAAACATGAAATCATGAAATCATGAAATCATGAAATCTTGAAAACATGAAACATGAAAACGTGAAATCATGAAACATGAACACACAAAACCACGAAACATGAAAACATGAAATCATGAAAACATGAAATATGAAAACGTGAAATCATGAAACATGTAAACAGGAAACCATGAAATGTGAAAACATGAAACCATGAAAACACAAAACATGAAAAAATGAAACCATGAAAACATGAAACCATGAAACCATGAAACCATGAAATCATGAAACCATTAAACATGAAAACATGAAACTTGAAAACATGAAATCATGAAAACATGAAACATGAAACATGAAAACATGAAATCATGAAACATGGAACAGGAAAGATGAACCATGAAAACAAGAAGCAACGAAAACACGGAATTATGAATCATGAAACATGAAACCATGAAACAATGAAAACATGAAACCATGAAAAATGAAAACTAGAAATCAGGAAATCATGAAAACATGAAACCATGAAACCTTGAAATCGTGAACCATGAAAACATGAAACCATGAAACATGAAAACATGAAACATGAAAACATGAAAACATCAAACCTTGAAACATGAAAACATGAAACCATGAAACCATGAAACGTGAAAACATGAAACCATGAAAACACAAAACATGAAAACATCAAACCATGAAACCATGAAACCATGAAACCATGAAATCATGAAACCATTAAACATGAAAACATGAAACTTAAAAACATGAAATCATGAAATCATGAAATCATGAAATCTTGAAAACATGAAACATAAAAACGTGAAATCATGAAACATGAATCATGAAACATGAAAACGTGAAATCATGAAACATGAAAACAGGAAACCATGAAAATGAAAACATGAAAACATGAAATCATGAAAACATGAAATCATGAAATGATGAAATCATGAAACCATGAGACCATGAAACATGAAAACATGAAACCATGAAACCTTGAAATCGTGAACCATGAAACCATGAAACATGAAACATGAAAACATGAAAACATCAAACCGTGAAACATGAAAACATCAAACCATGAAAAGTAAAAACATGGTCATGAAATCATGAAAAATTAAATCATGAAATCATGAAATCATGAAACCATTAAACATGAAAACATGAAACTTGAAAACATGAAATCATGAAATCTTGAAAACTTGAAATCATGAAAACATGAAAACATGAAACCATGAAATCATGAAATTTTGAAAACATGAAACTTGAAAACATGAAACTTGAAAACATGAAATCATGAAATCGTGAAAACATGAAAAATGAAACATGAAAACACGAAATCATGAAACATGGAACAGGAAAGATGAACCATGAAAACAAGAAGCAACGAAAACACGGAATTATGAATCATGAAACATGAAACCATGAAAAATGAAAACTAGAACTCAGGAAATCATGAAAACATGAAACTTGAAAACATGAAATCATGAAATTGTGAAATCTTGAAACATGAAACCATGAAACCATGAAATGTGAAAACATGAAACCATGAAAACATGAAACATGAAAACGTGAAATCATGAAACATGAACACACAAAACCACGAAACATGAAAACATGAAATCATGAAAACATGAAATATGAAAACGTGAAATCATGAAACATGTAAACAGGAAACCATGAAATGTGAAAACATGAAACCATGAAAACACAAAACATGAAAAAATGAAACCATGAAAACATGAAACCATGAAACCATGAAACCATGAAATCATGAAACCATTAAACATGAAAACATGAAACTTGAAAACATGAAATCATGAAAACATGAAACATGAAACATGAAAACATGAAATCATGAAACATGGAACAGGAAAGATGAACCATGAAAACAAGAAGCAACGAAAACACGGAATTATGAATCATGAAACATGAAACCATGAAACAATGAAAACATGAAACCATGAAAAATGAAAACTAGAAATCAGGAAATCATGAAAACATGAAAACATGAAACTTGAAATCATGAAATCGTGAAATCTTGAAACATGAAACCATGAAACCTTGAAACATGAAAACATGAAAACATCAAACCTTGAAACATGAAAACATGAAACCATGAAACATGAAAACATGAAACATGAAAACATGAAAACATCAAACCTTGAAACATGAAAACATGAAACCATGAAACCATGAAACGTGAAAACATGAAACCATGAAAACACAAAACATGAAAACATCAAACCATGAAACCATGAAACCATGAAACCATGAAACCATGAAATCATGAAACCATTAAACATGAAAACATGAAACTTAAAAACATGAAATCATGAAATCATGAAATCATGAAATCTTGAAAACATGAAACATAAAAACGTGAAATCATGAAACATGAATCATGAAACATGAAAACGTGAAATCATGAAACATGAAAACAGGAAACCATGAAAATGAAAACATGAAAACATGAAATCATGAAAACATGAAATCATGAAATGATGAAATCATGAAACCATGAGACCATGAAACATGAAAACATGAAACCTTGAAATCGTGAACCATGAAACCATGAAACATGAAACATGAAAACATGAAAACATCAAACCGTGAAACATGAAAACATCAAACCATGAAAAGTAAAAACATGGTCATGAAATCATGAAAAATTAAATCATGAAATCATGAAATCATGAAACCATTAAACATGAAAACATGAAACTTGAAAACATGAAATCATGAAATCTTGAAAACTTGAAATCATGAAAACATGAAAACATGAACATGAAAACATGAAATCTTGAAAACGTGAAATCATGAAAACATGAAAACAAGAAACCTGAAATCATGAAACCATGAAACATGAAATCATGAAAACATGAAAACATGAAACGTGAAAACATCAAACCCTGAAACATGAAAACATGAAACCATGAAACGTGAAAACATGAAAACATTAAACCATGAAACGTGAAAACATGGTCATGAAATCATGAAAACATGAAACGTGAAAACATCAAACCCTGAAACATGAAAACATTAAAACATGAAACATTAAAACATGAAAACACGAAAACACGAAATATAAAAACGTGAATCATGTAACATGAAAACATGAAAACATGAAATCATGAAACCATCATACCATGAAACGTGAAAACATCAAACCATGAAATGTGAAAACATGAAAACATGGTCATGAAATCATGAAAACATGAAACCATGAAACATTGAAAAAATGAAACCATGAAAAATGAAAACTAGAAATCATGAAATCATGAAATCATGAAAACATGAAACCATGAAACCTTGAAAACATGAAACTTGAAAACATGAAATCATGAAATCATGAAAACATGAAAACACGAAACATGAAAACATGAATCATGAAACATGAAAACGTGAAATCACGAAACATGAAAACAGGAAACCATGAAAATGAAAATATGAAACCATAAATACATGAAATCATGAAAACATGAAAACATGAAGACATGAAATCATGAAAACATGAAATCATGAATACATGAAACCATAAAACATGAAATCATGAAACCATGAAACATGAAATCATGAAACCATGAAACCATGAAATCATGAAACCATTAAACATGAAAACATGAAACTTGAAAACATGAAATCATGAAAACATGAAACATGAAACATGAAACATGAAACATGAAAACATGAAATCATGAAACATGGAACAGGAAAGATGAACCATGAAAACAAGAAGCAACGAAAACATGGAATTATGAATCATGAAACATGAAACCATGAAACAATGAAAACATGAAACCATGAAAAATGAAAACTAGAAATCAGGAAATCATGAAAACATGAAAACATGAAACTTGAAATCATGAAATCGTGAAATCTTGAAACATGAAACCATGAAACCTTGAAACATGAAAACATGAAACATGAAAACATGAAAACATCAAACCTTGAAACATGAAAACATGAAACCATGAAACATGAAAACATCAAACATGAAAACATGAAAACATCAAACCTTGAAACATGAAAACATGAAACCATGAAACCATGAAACGTGAAAACATGAAACCATGAAAACACAAAACATGAAAACATCAAACCATGAAACCATGAAACCATGAAACCATGAAACCATGAAATCATGAAACCATTAAACATGAAAACATGAAACTTAAAAACATGAAATCATGAAATCATGAAATCATGAAATCTTGAAAACATGAAACATAAAAACGTGAAATCATGAAACATGAAAACGTGAAATCATGAAACATGAAAACAGGAAACCATGAAAATGAAAACATGAAAACATGAAATCATGAAAACATGAAATCATGAAATGATGAAATCATGAAACCATGAGACCATGAAACATGAAAACATGAAACCTTGAAATCGTGAACCATGAAACCATGAAACATGAAACATGAAAACATGAAAACATCAAACCGTGAAACATGAAAACATCAAACCATGAAAAGTAAAAACATGGTCATGAAATCATGAAAAATTAAATCATGAAATCATGAAATCATGAAACCATTAAACATGAAAACATGAAACTTGAAAACATGAAATCATGAAATCTTGAAAACTTGAAATCATGAAAACATGAAAACATGAACATGAAAACATGAAATCTTGAAAACGTGAAATCATGAAAACATGAAAACAAGAAACCTGAAATCATGAAACCATGAAACATGAAATCATGAAAACATGAAAACATGAAACGTGAAAACATCAAACCCTGAAACATGAAAACATGAAACCATGAAACGTGAAAACATGAAAACATTAAACCATGAAACGTGAAAACATGGTCATGAAATCATGAAAACATGAAACGTGAAAACATCAAACCCTGAAACATGAAAACATTAAAACATGAAACATTAAAACATGAAAACACGAAAACACGAAATATAAAAACGTGAATCATGTAACATGAAAACATGAAAACATGAAATCATGAAACCATCATACCATGAAACGTAAAAACATCAAACCATGAAATGTGAAAACATGAAAACATGGTCATGAAATCATGAAAACATGAAACCATGAAACATTGAAAAAATGAAACCATGAAAAATGAAAACTAGAAATCATGAAATCATGAAATCATGAAAACATGAAACCATGAAACCTTGAAAACATGAAACTTGAAAACATGAAATCATGAAATCATGAAAACATGAAAACACGAAACATGAAAACATGAATCATGAAACATGAAAACGTGAAATCACGAAACATGAAAACAGGAAACCATGAAAATGAAAATATGAAACCATAAAAACATGAAATCATGAAAACATGAAAACATGAAGACATGAAATCATGAAAACATGAAATCATGAATACATGAAACCATAAAACATGAAATCATGAAACCATGAAACATGAAATCATGAAAACATGAAAACATGAAACGTGAAAACATCAAACCCTGAAACATGAAAACATGAAAACATGAAACCATGAAAAGTGAAAACATGAAAACATTAAACCATGAAACGTGAAAACATGGTCATGAAATCATGAAAACATGAAAACATGAAACGTGAAAACATCAAACCCTGAAACATGAAAACATGAAAACATGAAAACATGAAACATTAAAACATGAAAACACGAAACCACGAAACATAAAAACGTGAATCATGTAATGTGAAAACATGAAAACATGAAATCATTAAATCATGAAACATGAAAACAGGAAACCATGAACATGAAAATAAGAAACCATGAAAACATGAAAAAATGAAATCATGAAACCATCAAACCATGAAACATGAAAACATGAAAACATGAAACCATGAAAACATGAAAACATGAAACATGAAATCATGAAAACATCAAACCGTGAAACCATGAAACGTGAAAACATCAAACCATGAAATGTGAAAACATGAAAACATGGTCATGAAATCATGAAAACATGAAACCATGAAACATTGAAAACGTGAAACCATGAAAAATGAAAACTAGAAATAATGAAATCATGAAATCATGAAAACATGAAAACACGAAACATGAAAACATGAATCATGAAACATGAAAACAGGAAACCATGAAAATGAAAATATGAAACCATAAAAACATGAAATCATGAAAACATGAAAACATGAAACCATGAAAACCATGAAACATGAAAACGTGAAATCATGAAATCATGAAACATGAAAACATGAAATCATGAAAATATTAAATGAAATCATGAAATCATGAAAACATGGAAACACGAAACCACGAAACATGAAAACATGAAAACATGAAATCATGAAACATGAAAACAGGAAACCATGAAAATGAAAACATGAAACATTAAACCATGAAATCATGAAAACATGAAGACGTGAAATCATGAAACCATGAAACATGAAAACATGAAATCATGAAACCTTGAAAACATGAAACTTGAAAACATGAAATCATGAAATCATGAAAACATGAAAACACGAAACATGAAAACATGAATCATGAAACATGAAAACGTGAAATCACGAAACATGAAAACAGGAAACCATGAAAATGAAAATATGAAACCATAAAAACATGAAATCATGAAAACATGAAAACATGAAGACATGAAATCATGAAAACATGAAATCATGAATACATGATACCATAAAACATGAAATCATGAAACCATGAAACATGAAATCATGAAAACATGAAAACATGAAACGTGAAAACATCAAACCCTGAAACATGAAAACATGAAAACATGAAACCATGAAAAGTGAAAACATGAAAACATTAAACCATGAAACGTGAAAACATGGTCATGAAATCATGAAAACATGAAAACATGAAACGTGAAAACATCAAACCCTGAAACATGAAAACATGAAAACATGAAACCATGAAAACATGAAAACATGAAACATGAAATCATGAAAACATCAAACCGTGAAACCATGAAACGTGAAAACATCAAACCATGAAATGTGAAAACATGAAAACATGGTCATGAAATCATGAAAACATGAAACCATGAAACATTGAAAACGTGAAACCATGAAAAATGAAAACTAGAAATAGTGAAATCATGAAATCATGAAAACATGAAAACACGAAACATGAAAACATGAATCATGAAACATGAAAACAGGAAACCACGAAAATGAAAATATGAAACCATAAAAACATGAAATCATGAAAACATGAAAACATGAAGACATGAAATCATGAAAACATGAAATCATGAATACATGAGACCATGAAAACATTAAATCATGAAAACATTAAATCATGAAAACATGAAACCATGAAAACCATGAAACATGAAAACGTGAAATCATGAAATCATGAAACATGAAAACATGAAATCATGAAAATATTAAATGAAATCATGAAATCATGAAAACATGGAAACACGAAACCACGAAACATGAAAACATGAAATCATGAAACATGAAAACAGGAAACCATGAAAATGAAAACATGAAACATTAAACCATGAAATCATGAAAACATGAAGACGTGAAATCATGAAATCATGAAACATGAAAACATGAAATCATGAAAAAATGAAATCATGAAATCATGAAAACATGAAAACATGAATTATGAAACGTGAAAACATCAAACCCTGAAACATGAAAACATGAAACCATGAAAAGTGAAAACATGAAAACATTAAACCATGAAACGTGAAAACATGGTCATGAAATCTTGAAAACTTGAAATCATGAAAACATGAAAACATGAAACATGAAAACATGAAATCATGAAATCTTGAAAACATGAAATCATGAAAACATGAAAACAAGAAACCTGAAATCATGAAACCATGAAACATGAAATCATGAAAACATGAAAACATGAAACGTGAAAACATCAAACCCTGAAACATGAAAACATGAAACCATGAAACGTGAAAACATGAAAACATTAAACCATGAAACGTGAAAACATGGTCATGAAATCATGAAAACATGAAACGTGAAAACATCAAACCCTGAAACATGAAAACATGAAAACATGAAAACATGAAACAGTAAAACATGAAAACACGAAACCACGAAATATAAAAACGTGAATCATGTAACATGAAAACATGAAAACATGAAATCATGAAACCATCAAACCATGAAACGTGAAAACATCAAACCATGAAATGTGAAAACATGAAAACATGGTCATGATATCATGAAAACATGAAACCATGAAACATTGAAAACATGAAACCATGAAAAATGAAAACTAGAAATCATGAAATCATGAAATCATGAAAACATGAAACCATGAAACCTTGAAAACATGAAACTTGAAAACATGAAATCATGAAATCATGAAAACATGAAAACACGAAACATGAAAACATGAATCATGAAACATGAAAACATGAAATCACGAAACATGAAAACAGGAAACCATGAAAATGAAAATATGAAACCATAAAAACATGAAATCATGAAAACATGAAAACATGAAGACATGAAATCATGAAAACATGAAATCATGAATACATGAAACCTGAAAACATGAAATCATGAAACCATGAAACATGAAATCATGAAAACATGAAAACATGAAACGTGAAAACATCAAACCCTGAAACATGAAAACATGAAAACATCTAACCATGAAACGTGAAAACATGAAAACATTAAACCATGAAACGTGAAAACATGGTCATGAAATCATGAAAACATGAAAACATGAAACGTGAAAACATCAAACCCTGAAACATGAAAACATGAAAACATGAAACATTAAAACATGAAAACACGAAACCACGAAACATAAAAACGTGAATCATGTAATGTGAAAACATGAAAACATGAAATCATTAAATCATGAAACATGAAAACAGGAAACCATGAACATGAAAATAAGAAACCATGAAAACATGAAAAAATGAAATCATGAAACCATCAAACCATGAAACATGAAAACATGAAAACATGAAACCATGAAAACATGAAAACATGAAACATGAAATCATGAAAACATCAAACCGTGAAACCATGAAACGTGAAAACATCAAACCATGAAATGTGAAAACATGAAAACATGGTCATGCAATCATGAAAACATGAAACCATGAAACATTGAAAACGTGAAACCATGAAAAATGAAAACTAGAAATAATGAAATCATGAAATCATGAAATCATGAAAACATGAAAACACGAAACATGAAAACATGAATCATGAAACATGAAAACAGGAAACCATGAAAATGAAAATATGAAACCATAAAAACATGAAATAATGAAAACATGAAAACATGAATACATGAGACCATGAAAACATTAAATCATGAAAACATGAAATCATGAAAACATGAAACCATGAAAACCATGAAACATGAAAACATGAACATGAAAACGTGAAATCATGAAATCATGAAACATGAAAACATGAAATCATGAAAATATGAAATGAAAACATGAAATCATGAAAACATGGAAACACGAAACCACGAAACATGAAAACATGAAAACATGAAATCATGAAACATGAAAACTGGAAACCATGAAAATGAAAACATGAAACATTAAACCATGAAATCATGAAAACATGAAAACATGAAATCATGAAAATATGAAATGAAAACATGAAATCATGAAAACATGGAAACATGAAACCACGAAACATGAAAACATGAAAACATGAAATCATGAAACATGAAAACTGGAAACCATGAAAATGAAAACATGAAACATTAAACCATGAAATCATGAAAACATGAAGACATGAAACCATGAAAACATGAAATCATGAAAACATGAAACCATGAAACCATGAAATATGAAAACATGAAACATGAAAACATGAAACTTGAAAACATGAAAAGATGAACATTAAAACGTGAAATCATGAAATCATGAAACATGAAAACATGAAATCATGAAAAAATGAAATCATGAAATCATGAAAACATGAAAACACGAAACATGAAAACATGAATTATGAAACATGAAAACAGGAAACCATGAAAATGAAAACATGAAACCATGAAAACATGAAACCATGAAATCATGAAAATATGAAACATGAAATCATGAAAACATCAAACCGTGAAACCATGAAACGTGAAAACAGGAAACCATGAAACGTGAAAACATGAAAACAGGAAACCATGAAAATGAAAACATGAAACCATGAAAACATGAAATCATGAAACATGAAAACAAGAAACCATGAAAACATGAAAAAATGAAATCATGAAACCATCAAACCATGAAACATGAAAACATGAAAACATGAATCCATGAAAACATGAAAACATGAAAACATGAAACATGAAATCATGAAACCATCAAACCATGAAACGTGAAAACATGAAACCATGTAACGTGAAAACATGAAAACATGGTCACGAAAACATGAAATCATGAAACTATGAAACCATGAAACATGAAAACATGAAACCATGAAAACAAGGAAATATGAAACATGAAACATGATACATGAAAATTGAAAGATGAAAACTTGAAATCATGAAAACATTAAACGTGAAAACATGAAAACATGAAACTGAATACGTGAAAACATGAAAACATGAAATCATGAAAACATGAAACCATGAAACATTGAAAACATGAAACCATGAAAACATGAAATCACGAAACATGAAAAAAGGAAACCATGAAAATGAAAACATGAAACCCTGAAACATGAAAACATGAAAACATGAAAACATGAAACCATGAAAAGTGAAAACATGAAAACATTAAACCATGAAACGTGAAAACATGGTCATGAAATCATGAAAACATGAAAACATGAAACGTGAAAACATCAAACCCTGAAACATGAAAACATGAAAACACGAAACCACGAAACATAAAAACGTGAATCATGTAATGTGAAAACATGAAAACATGAAATCATTAAATCATGAAACATGAAAACAGGAAACCATGAACATGAAAATAAGAAACCATGAAAACATGAAAAAATGAAATCATGAAACCATCAAACCATGAAACATGAAAACATGAAAACATGAAACCATGAAAACATGAAAACATGAAACATGAAATCATGAAAACATCAAACCGTGAAACCATGAAACGTGAAAACATCAAACCATGAAATGTGAAAACATGAAAACATGGTCATGAAATCATGAAAACATGAAACCATGAAACATTGAAAACGTGAAACCATGAAAAATGAAAACTAGAAATAATGAAATCATGAAATCATGAAAACATAAAAACGTGAAAACACGAAACATGAAAACATGAATCATGAAACATGAAAACAGGAAACCATGAAAATGAAAATATGAAACCATAAAAACATGAAATCATGAAAACATGAAAACATGAAGACATGAAGACATGAAATCATGAAAACATGAAATCATGAATACATGAGACCATGAAAACATTAAATCATGAAAACATTAAATCATGAAAACATGAAACCATGAAAACCATGAAACATGAAAACGTGAAATCATGAAATCATGAAACATGAAAACATGAAATCATGAAAATATTAAATGAAATCATGAAAACATGGAAACACGAAACCACGAAACATGAAAACATGAAAACATGAAATCATGAAACATGAAAACAGGAAACCATGAAAATGAAAACATAAAACATTAAACCATGAAATCATGAAAACATGAAGACATGAAATCATGAAATCATGAAAACATGAAACCATGAAAACATGAAAACATGAAATCATGAAAACATGAAACCATGAAACCATGAAATATGAAAACATGAAACATGAAATCATGAAAACATGAAAACACGAAACACCAAAACATGAATTATGAAACATGAAGACATGAAACCATGAAAACATGAAAACATGAAATCATGAAAACATGAAACCATGAAACCATGAAATATGAAAACATGAAACATGAAAACATGAAACTTGAAAACATGAAAAGATGAACATTAAAACGTGAAATCATGAAATCATGAAACATGAAAACATGAAATCATGAAAAAATGAAATCATGAAATCATGAAAACATGAAAACACGAAACATGAAAACATGAATTATGAAACATGAAAACAGGAAACCATGAAAATGAAAACATGAAACCATGAAAACATGAAACCATGAAATCATGAAAATATGAAACATGAAATCATGAAAACATCAAACCGTGAAACCATGAAACGTGAAAACAGGAAACCATGAAACGTGAAAACATGAAAACAGGAAACCATGAAAATGAAAACATGAAACCATGAAAACATGAAATCATGAAACATGAAAACAAGAAACCATGAAAACATGAAAAAATGAAATCATGAAACCATCAAACCATGAAACATGAAAACATGAAAACATGAATCCATGAAAACATGAAAACATGAAACATGAAATCATGAAACCATCAAACCATGAAACGTGAAAACATGAAACCATGTAACGTGAAAACATGAAAACATGGTCACGAAAACATGAAATCATGAAACTATGAAACCATGAAACATGAAAACATGAAACCATGAAAACAAGGAAATATGAAACATGAAACATGATACATGAAAATTGAAAGATGAAAACTTGAAATCATGAAAACATTAAACGTGAAAACATGAAAACATGAAACTGAATACGTGAAAACATGAAATCATGAAAACATGAAACCATGAAACATTGAAAACATGAAACCATGAAAACATGAAATCACGAAACATGAAAAAAGGAAACCATGAAAATGAAAACATGAAACCCTGAAACATGAAAACATGAAAACATGAAAACATGAAACCATGAAAAGTGAAAACATGAAAACATTAAACCATGAAACGTGAAAACATGGTCATGAAATCATGAAAACATGAAAACATGAAACGTGAAAACATCAAACCCTGAAACATGAAAACATGAAAACACGAAACCACGAAACATAAAAACGTGAATCATGTAATGTGAAAACATGAAAACATGAAATCATTAAATCATGAAACATGAAAACAGGAAACCATGAACATGAAAATAAGAAACCATGAAAACATGAAAAAATGAAATCATGAAACCATCAAACCATGAAACATGAAAACATGAAAACATGAAACCATGAAAACATGAAAACATGAAACATGAAATCATGAAAATATCAAACCGTGAAACCATGAAACGTGAAAACATCAAACCATGAAATGTGAAAACATGAAAACATGGTCATGAAATCATGAAAACATGAAACCATGAAACATTGAAAACGTGAAACCATGAAAAATGAAAACTAGAAATAATGAAATCATGAAATCATGAAAACATAAAAACGTGAAAACACGAAACATGAATACATGAATCATGAAACATGAAAACAGGAAACCATGAAAATGAAAATATGAAACCATAAAAACATGAAATCATGAAAACATGAAAACATGAAGACATGAAATCATGAAAACATGAAATCATGAATACATGAGACCATGAAAACATTAAATCATGAAAACATTAAATCATGAAAACATGAAACCATGAAAACCATGAAACATGAAAACGTGAAATCATGAAATCATGAAACATGAAAACATGAAATCATGAAAATATTAAATGAAATCATGAAAACATGGAAACACGAAACCACGAAACATGAAAACATGAAAACATGAAATCATGAAACATGAAAACAGGAAACCATGAAAATGAAAACATAAAACATTAAACCATGAAATCATGAAAACATGAAGACATGAAATCATGAAATCATGAAAACATGAAACCATGAAAACATGAAAACATGAAATCATGAAAACATGAAACCATGAAACCATGAAATATGAAAACATGAAACATGAAATCATGAAAACATGAAAACACGAAACACCAAAACATGAATTATGAAACATGAAAACATGAAACGTGAAAACATCAAACCCTGAAACATGAAAACATGAAACCATGAAACGTGAAAACATGAAAACATGAAAACATGAAACTTGAAAACATGAAATCATGAAATCGTGAAAACATGAAAAATGAAACATGAAAACACGAAATCATGAAACATGGAACAGGAAAGATGAACCATGAAAACAAGAAGCAACGAAAACACGGAATTATGAATCATGAAACATGAAACCATGAAAAATGAAAACTAGAACTCAGGAAATCATGAAAACATGAAACTTGAAAACATGAAATCATGAAATCGTGAAATCTTGAAACATGAAACCATGAAACCATGAAATGTGAAAACATGAAACCATGAAAACATGAAACATGAACACGTGAAATCATGAAACATGAACACACAAAACCACGAAACATGAAAACATGAAATCATGAAAACATGAAATATGAAAACGTGAAATCATGAAACATGTAAACAGGAAACCATGAAATGTGAAAACATGAAACCATGAAAACACAAAACATGAAAAAATGAAACCATGAATACATGAAACTTGAAAACATGAAACCATGAAATATGAAAACATGAAACATGAAAACATGAAACTTTAAAACATGAAAAGATGAACATTAAAACGTGAAATCATGAAATCATGAAACATGAAAACATGAAATCATGAAAAAATGAAATCATGAAATCATGGAAACACGAAACCACGAAACATGAAAACATGAAAACATGAAATCATGAAACATGAAAACAGGAAACCATGAAAATGAAAACATAAAACATTAAACCATGAAATCATGAAAACATGAAGACATGAAATCATGAAATCATGAAAACATGAAACCAAGAAAACATGAAAACATGAAATCATGAAAACATGAAACCATGAAACCATGAAATATGAAAACATGAAACATGAAATCATGAAAACATGAAAACACGAAACACCAAAACATGAATTATGAAACATGAAAACAGGAAACCATGAAAATGAAAACATGAAATCATTAAAACATGAAACCATGAAAACACGAAACATGAAAACATGAATCATGAAACATGAAAACAGGAAACCATGAAAATGAAAATATGAAACCATAAAAACATGAAATCATGAAAACATGAAAACATGAATACATGAGACCATGAAAACATTAAATCATGAAAACATGAAATCATGAAAACATGAAACCATGAAAACCATGAAAGATGAAAACATGAACATGAAAACGTGAAATCATGAAATCATGAAACATGAAAACATGAAATCATGAAAATATGAAATGAAAACATGAAATCATGAAAACATGGAAACACGAAACCACGAAACATGAAAACAGGAAACCATGAAAATGAAAATATGAAACCATAAAAACATGAAATCATGAAAACATGAAAACATGAAGACATGAAATCATGAAAACATGAAATCATGAATACATGAGACCATGAAAACATTAAATCATGAAAACATTAAATCATGAAAACATGAAACCATGAAAACCATGAAACATGAAAACGTGAAATCATGAAATCATGAAACATGAAAACATGAAATCATGAAAATATTAAATGAAATCATGAAAACATGGAAACACGAAACATGAAAACATGAAAACATGAAATCATGAAACATGAAAACAGGAAACCATGAAAATGAAAACATAAAACATTAAACCATGAAATCATGAAAACATGAAGACATGAAATCATGAAATCATGAAAACATGAAACCATGAAAACATGAAAACATGAAATCATGAAAACATGAAACCATGAAACCATGAAATATGAAAACATGAAACATGAAATCATGAAAACATGAAAACACGAAACACCAAAACATGAATTATGAAACATGAAAACATGAAACGTGAAAACATCAAACCCTGAAACATGAAAACATGAAACCATGAAACGTGAAAACATGAAAACATTAAACCATGAAACGTGAAAACATGGTCATGAAATCTTGAAAACTTGAAATCATGAAAACATGAAAACATGAAACTTGAAAACATGAAATCATGAAATCGTGAAAACATGAAAAATGAAACTTGAAAACACGAAATCATGAAACATGGAACAGGAAAGATGAACCATGAAAACAAGAAGCAACGAAAACACGGAATTATGAATCATGAAACATGAAACCATGAAAAATGAAAACAAGAACTCAGGAAATCATGAAAACATGAAACTTGAAAACATGAAATCATGAAATCGTGAAATCTTGAAACATGAAACCATGAAACCATGAAATGTGAAAACATGAAACCATGAAAACATGAAACATGAAAACGTGAAATCATGAAACATGAACACACAAAACCACGAAACATGAAAACATGAAATCATGAAAACATGAAATATGAAAACGTGAAATCATGAAACATGTAAACAGGAAACCATGAAATGTGAAAACATGAAACCATGAAAACACAAAACATGAAAAAATGAAACCATGAATACATGAAACTTGAAAACATGAAACCATGAAATATGAAAACATGAAACATGAAAACATGAAACTTGAAAACATGAAAAGATGAACATTAAAACGTGAAATCATGAAATCATGAAACATGAAAACATGAAATCATGAAAAAATGAAATCATGAAATCATGGAAACACGAAACCACGAAACATGAAAACATGAAAACATGAAATCATGAAACATGAAAACAGGAAACCATGAAAATGAAAACATAAAACATTAAACCATGAAATCATGAAAACATGAAGACATGAAATCATGAAATCATGAAAACATGAAACCATGAAAACATGAAAACATGAAATCATGAAAACATGAAACCATGAAACCATGAAATATGAAAACATGAAACATGAAATCATGAAAACATGAAAACACGAAACACCTAAACATGAATTATGAAACATGAAAACAGGAAACCATGAAAATGAAAACATGAAATCATTAAAACATGAAACCATGAAAACACGAAACATGAAAACATGAATCATGAAACATGAAAACAGGAAACCATGAAAATGAAAATATGAAACCATAAAAACATGAAATCATGAAAACATGAAAACATGAATACATGAGACCATGAAAACATTAAATCATGAAAACATGAAATCATGAAAACATGAAACCATGAAAACCATGAAAGATGAAAACATGAACATGAAAACGTGAAATCATGAAATCATGAAACATGAAAACATGAAATCATGAAAATATGAAATGAAAACATGAAATCATGAAAACATGGAAACACGAAACCACGAAACATGAAAACATGAAAACATGAAATCATGAAACATGAAAACTGGAAACCATGAAAATGAAAACATGAAACATTAAACCATGAAATCATGAAAACATGAAGACATGAAACCATGAAAACATGAAAACATGAAATCATGAAAACATGAAACCATGAAACCATGAAATATGAAAACATGAAACATGAAAACATGAAACTTGAAAACATGAAAAGATGAACATTAAAACGTGAAATCATGAAATCATGAAACATGAAAACATGAAATCATGAAAAAATGAAATCATGAAATCATGAAAACATGAAAACACGAAACATGAAAACATGAATTATGAAACATGAAAACAGGAAACCATGAAAATGAAAACATGAAACCATGAAAACATGAAACCATGAAATCATGAAAATATGAAACATGAAATCATGAAAACATCAAACCGTGAAACCATGAAACGTGAAAACAGGAAACCATGAAACGTGAAAACATGAAAACAGGAAACCATGAAAATGAAAACATGAAACCATGAAAACATGAAATCATGAAACATGAAAACAAGAAACCATGAAAACATGAAAAAATGAAATCATGAAACCATCAAACCATGAAACATGAAAACATGAAAACATGAATCCATGAAAACATGAAAACATGAAAACATGAAACATGAAATCATGAAACCATCAAACCATGAAACGTGAAAACATGAAACCATGTAACGTGAAAACATGAAAACATGGTCACGAAAACATGAAATCATGAAACTATGAAACCATGAAACATGAAAACATGAAACCATGAAAACAAGGAAATATGAAACATGAAACATGATACATGAAAATTGAAAGATGAAAACTTGAAATCATGAAAACATTAAACGTGAAAACATGAAAACATGAAACTGAATACGTGAAAACATGAAAACATGAAATCATGAAAACATGAAACCATGAAACATTGAAAACATGAAACCATGAAAACATGAAATCACGAAACATGAAAAAAGGAAACCATGAAAATGAAAACATGAAACCCTGAAACATGAAAACATGAAAACATGAAACTATGAAAAGTGAAAACATGAAAACATTAAACCATGAAACGTGAAAACATGGTCATGAAATCATGAAAACATGAAAACATGAAACGAGAAAACATCAAACCCTGAAACATGAAAACATGAAAACACGAAACCACGAAACATAAAAACGTGAATCATGTAATGTGAAAACATGAAAACATGAAATCATTAAATCATGAAACATGAAAACAGGAAACCATGAACATGAAAATAAGAAACCATGAAAACATGAAAAAATGAAATCATGAAACCATCAAACCATGAAACATGAAAACATGAAAACATGAAACCATGAAAACATGAAAACATGAAACATGAAATCATGAAAACATCAAACCGTGAAACCATGAAACGTGAAAACATCAAACCATGAAATGTGAAAACATGAAAACATGGTCATGAAATCATGAAAACATGAAACCATGAAACATTGAAAACGTGAAACCATGAAAAATGAAAACTAGAAATAATGAAATCATGAAATCATGAAAACATAAAAACATGAAAACACGAAACATGAAAACATGAATCATGAAACATGAAAACAGGAAACCATGAAAATGAAAATATGAAACCATAAAAACATGAAATCATGAAAACATGAAAACATGAAGACATGAAATCATGAAAACATGAAATCATGAATACATGAGACCATGAAAACATTAAATCATGAAAACATTAAATCATGAAAACATGAAACCATGAAAACCATGAAACATGAAAACGTGAAATCATGAAATCATGAAACATGAAAACATGAAATCATGAAAATATTAAATGAAATCATGAAAACATGGAAACACGAAACCACGAAACATGAAAACATGAAAACATGAAATCATGAAACATGAAAACAGGAAACCATGAAAATGAAAACATAAAACATTAAACCATGAAATCATGAAAACATGAAGACATGAAATCATGAAATCATGAAAACATGAAACCATGAAAACATGAAAACATGAAATCATGAAAACATGAAACCATGAAACCATGAAATATGAAAACATGAAACATGAAATCATGAAAACATGAAAAAACAAAACACCAAAACATGAATTATGAAACATGAAAACATGAAACGTGAAAACATCAAACCCTGAAACATGAAAACATGAAACCATGAAACGTGAAAACATGAAAACATTAAACCATGAAACGTGAAAACATGGTCATGAAATCTTGAAAACTTGAAAACATGAAAACATGAAACTTGAAAACATGAAATCATGAAATCGTGAAAACATGAAAAATAAAACATGAAAACACGAAATCATGAAACATGGAACAGGAAAGATGAACCATGAAAACAAGAAGCAACGAAAACACGGAATTATGAATCATGAAACATGAAACCATGAAAAATGAAAACTAGAACTCAGGAAATCATGAAAACATGAAACTTGACAACATGAAATCATGAAATCGTGAAATCTTGAAACATGAAACCATGAAACCATGAAATGTGAAAACATGAAACCATGAAAACATGAAACATGAAAACGTGAAATCATGAAACATGAACACACAAAACCACGAAACATGAAAACATGAAATCATGAAAACATGAAATATGAAAACGTGAAATCATGAAACATGTAAACAGGAAACCATGAAATGTGAAAACATGAAACCATGAAAACACAAAACATGAAAAAATGAAACCATGAAAACATGAAACCATGAAACCATGAAACCATGAAATCATGAAACCATTAAACATGAATACATGAAACTTGAAAACATGAAACCATGAAAAGATGAACATTAAAACGTGAAATCATGAAATCATGAAACATGAAAACATGAAATCATGAAAAAATGAAATCATGAAATCATGGAAACACGAAACCACGAAACATGAAAACATGAAAACATGAAATCATGAAACATGAAAACAGGAAACCATGAAAATGAAAACATAAAACATTAAACCATGAAATCATGAAAACATGAAGACATGAAATCATGAAATCATGAAAACATGAAACCATGAAAACATG
Organism: Embiotoca jacksoni; assembly: GCF_022577435.1. Taxonomy (NCBI): domain Eukaryota; kingdom Metazoa; phylum Chordata; class Actinopteri; family Embiotocidae; genus Embiotoca; species Embiotoca jacksoni. The sequence continues at coordinate 107,308 of NW_027185242.1, forward strand.
AAAACATGAAATCATGAAAACATGAAACCATGAAACCATGAAATATGAAAACATGAAACATGAAATCATGAAAACATGAAAACACGAAACACCAAAACATGAATTATGAAACATGAAAACAGGAAACCATGAAAATGAAAACATGAAATCATTAAAACATGAAACCATGAAATCATGAAATCTTGAAAACATGAAATCATGAAAACATGAAAACAAGAAACCTGAAATCATGAAACCATGAAAACATGAAACGTGAAAACATCAAACCCTGAAACATGAAAACATGAAACCATGAAACGTGAAAACATGAAAACATTAAACCATGAAACGTGAAAACATGGTCATGAAATCTTGAAAACTTGAAATCATGAAAACATGAAAACATGAAACTTGAAAACATGAAATCATGAAATCGTGAAATCTTGAAACATGAAACCATGAAACCATGAAATGTGAAAACATGAAACCATGAAAACTTGAAACATGAAAACGTGAAATCATGAAACATGAACACACAAAACCACGAAACATAAAAACATGAAATCATGAAAACATGAAATATGAAAACGTGAAATCATGAAACATGTAAACAGGAAACCATGAAATGTGAAAACATGAAACCATGAAAACACAAAATATGAAAAAATGAAACCATGAAATATGAAAACATGAAACATGAAAACATGAAACTTGAAAACATGAAAAGATGAACATTAAAACGTGAAATCATGAAATCATGAAACATGAAAACATGAAATCATGAAAAAATGAAATCATGAAATCATGAAAACATGAAAACACGAAACATGAAAAGATGAATTATGAAACATGAAAACAGGAAACCATGAAAATGAAAACATGAAACCATGAAAACATGAAACCATGAAATCATGAAAATATGAACACATGAAATCATGAAATCATGAATACATGAAACATGAAATCATGAAAACATCAAACCGTGAAACCATGAAACGTGAAAACAGGAAACCATGAAACGTCAAAACATGAAAACAGGAAACCATGAAAATGAAAACATGAAACCACGAAAACATGAAATCATGAAACATGAAAACAAGAAACCATGAAAACATGAAAAAATGAAATCATGAAACCATCAAACCATGAAACATGAAAACATGAAAACATGAATCCATGAAAACATGAAAACATGAAAACATGAAACATGAAATCATGAAACCATCAAACCATGAAACGTGAAAACATGAAACCATGTAACGTGAAAACATGAAAACATGGTCACGAAAACATGAAATCATGAAACTATGAAACCATGAAACATGAAAACATGAAACCATGAAAACAAGGAAATATGAAACATGAAACATGATACATGAAAATTGAAAGATGAAAACTTGAAATCATGAAAACATTAAACGTGAAAACATGAAAACATGAAACTGAATACGTGAAAACATGAAAACATGAAATCATGAAAACATGAAACCATGAAACATTGAAAACATGAAACCATGAAAACATGAAATCACGAAACATGAAAAAAGGAAACCATGAACATGAAAACATTAAACCATGAAACGTGAAAACATGGTCATGAAATCATGAAAACATGAAAACATGAAACGAGAAAACATCAAACCCTGAAACATGAAAACATGAAAACACGAAACCACGAAACATAAAAACGTGAATCATGTAATGTGAAAACATGAAAACATGAAATCATTAAATCATGAAACATGAAAACAGGAAACCATGAACATGAAAATAAGAAACCATGAAAACATGAAAAAATGAAATCATGAAACCATCAAACCATGAAACATGAAAACATGAAAACATGAAACCATGAAAACATGAAAACATGAAACATGAAATCATGAAAACATCAAACCGTGAAACCATGAAACGTGAAAACATCAAACCATGAAATGTGAAAACATGAAAACATGGTCATGAAATCATGAAAACATGAAACCATGAAACATTGAAAACGTGAAACCATGAAAAATGAAAACTAGAAATAATGAAATCATGAAATCATGAAAACATAAAAACATGAAAACACGAAACATGAAAACATGAATCATGAAACATGAAAACAGGAAACCATGAAAATGAAAATATGAAACCATAAAAACATGAAATCATGAAAACATGAAAACATGAAGACATGAAATCATGAAAACATGAAATCATGAATACATGAGACCATGAAAACATTAAATCATGAAAACATTAAATCATGAAAACATGAAACCATGAAAACCATGAAACATGAAAACGTGAAATCATGAAATCATGAAACATGAAAACATGAAATCATGAAAATATTAAATGAAATCATGAAAACATGGAAACACGAAACCACGAAACATGAAAACATGAAAACATGAAATCATGAAACATGAAAACAGGAAACCATGAAAATGAAAACATAAAACATTAAACCATGAAATCATGAAAACATGAAGACATGAAATCATGAAATCATGAAAACATGAAACCATGAAAACATGAAAACATGAAATCATGAAAACATGAAACCATGAAACCATGAAATATGAAAACATGAAACATGAAATCATGAAAACATGAAAAAACAAAACACCAAAACATGAATTATGAAACATGAAAACATGAAACGTGAAAACATCAAACCCTGAAACATGAAAACATGAAACCATGAAACGTGAAAACATGAAAACATTAAACCATGAAACGTGAAAACATGGTCATGAAATCTTGAAAACTTGAAAACATGAAAACATGAAACTTGAAAACATGAAATCATGAAATCGTGAAAACATGAAAAATAAAACATGAAAACACGAAATCATGAAACATGGAACAGGAAAGATGAACCATGAAAACAAGAAGCAACGAAAACACGGAATTATGAATCATGAAACATGAAACCATGAAAAATGAAAACTAGAACTCAGGAAATCATGAAAACATGAAACTTGACAACATGAAATCATGAAATCGTGAAATCTTGAAACATGAAACCATGAAACCATGAAATGTGAAAACATGAAACCATGAAAACATGAAACATGAAAACGTGAAATCATGAAACATGAACACACAAAACCACGAAACATGAAAACATGAAATCATGAAAACATGAAATATGAAAACGTGAAATCATGAAACATGTAAACAGGAAACCATGAAATGTGAAAACATGAAACCATGAAAACACAAAACATGAAAAAATGAAACCATGAAAACATGAAACCATGAAACCATGAAACCATGAAATCATGAAACCATTAAACATGAATACATGAAACTTGAAAACATGAAACCATGAAAAGATGAACATTAAAACGTGAAATCATGAAATCATGAAACATGAAAACATGAAATCATGAAAAAATGAAATCATGAAATCATGGAAACACGAAACCACGAAACATGAAAACATGAAAACATGAAATCATGAAACATGAAAACAGGAAACCATGAAAATGAAAACATAAAACATTAAACCATGAAATCATGAAAACATGAAGACATGAAATCATGAAATCATGAAAACATGAAACCATGAAAACATGAAAACATGAAATCATGAAAACATGAAACCATGAAACCATGAAATATGAAAACATGAAACATGAAATCATGAAAACATGAAAACACGAAACACCAAAACATGAATTATGAAACATGAAAACAGGAAACCATGAAAATGAAAACATGAAATCATTAAAACATGAAACCATGAAATCATGAAATCTTGAAAACATGAAATCATGAAAACATGAAAACAAGAAACCTGAAATCATGAAACCATGAAAACATGAAACGTGAAAACATCAAACCCTGAAACATGAAAACATGAAACCATGAAACGTGAAAACATGAAAACATTAAACCATGAAACGTGAAAACATGGTCATGAAATCTTGAAAACTTGAAATCATGAAAACATGAAAACATGAAACTTGAAAACATGAAATCATGAAATCGTGAAATCTTGAAACATGAAACCATGAAACCATGAAATGTGAAAACATGAAACCATGAAAACATGAAACATGAAAACGTGAAATCATGAAACATGAACACACAAAACCACGAAACATAAAAACATGAAATCATGAAAACATGAAATATGAAAACGTGAAATCATGAAACATGTAAACAGGAAACCATGAAATGTGAAAACATGAAACCATGAAAACACAAAATATGAAAAAATGAAACCATGAAAACATGAAACCATGAAACCATGAAATCATGAAACCATTAAACATGAAAACATGAAACTTGAAAACATGAAACCATGAAATATGAAAACATGAAACATGAAAACATGAAACTTGAAAACATGAAAAGATGAACATTAAAACGTGAAATCATGAAATCATGAAACATGAAAACATGAAATCATGAAAAAATGAAATCATGAAATCATGAAAACATGAAAACACGAAACATGAAAAGATGAATTATGAAACATGAAAACAGGAAACCATGAAAATGAAAACATGAAACCATGAAAACATGAAACCATGAAATCATGAAAATATGAACACATGAAATCATGAAATCATGAATACATGAAACATGAAATCATGAAAACATCAAACCGTGAAACCATGAAACGTGAAAACAGGAAACCATGAAACGTCAAAACATGAAAACAGGAAACCATGAAAATGAAAACATGAAACCACGAAAACATGAAATCATGAAACATGAAAACAAGAAACCATGAAAACATGAAAAAATGAAATCATGAAACCATCAAACCATGAAACATGAAAACATGAAAACATGAATCCATGAAAACATGAAAACATGAAAACATGAAACATGAAATCATGAAACCATCAAACCATGAAACGTGAAAACATGAAACCATGTAACGTGAAAACATGAAAACATGGTCACGAAAACATGAAATCATGAAACTATGAAACCATGAAACATGAAAACATGAAACCATGAAAACAAGGAAATATGAAACATGAAACATGATACATGAAAATTGAAAGATGAAAACTTGAAATCATGAAAACATTAAACGTGAAAACATGAAAACATGAAACTGAATACGTGAAAACATGAAAACATGAAATCATGAAAACATGAAACCATGAAACATTGAAAACATGAAATCATGAAAATATTAAATGAAAACATGAAATCATGAAAACATGGAAACACGAAACCACGAAACATGAAAACATGAAAACATGAAATCATGAAACATGAAAACAGGAAACCATGAAAATGAAAACATGAAACATTAAACCATGAAATCATGAAAACATGAAGACATGAAATCATGAAATCATGAAAACATGAAACCATGAAAACATGAAAACATGAAATCATGAAAACATGAAACCATGAAACCATGAAATATGAAAACATGAAACATGAAAACATGAAACTTGAAAACATGAAAAGATGAACATGAAAACGTGAAATCATGAAATCATGAAATCATGAAAACATGAAAACACGAAACATGAAAACATGAATTATGAAACATGAAAACAGGAAACCATGAAAATGAAAACATGAAACCATGAAAACATGAAACCATGAAACCATGAAATCATGAAATCTTGAAAACATGAAATCATGAAAACATGAAAACAAGAAACCTGAAATCATGAAACCATGAAAACATGAAACGTGAAAACATCACACCCTGAAACATGAAAACATGAAACCATGAAACGTGAAAACATGAAAACATTAAACCATGAAACGTGAAAACATGGTCATGAAATCTTGAATACTTGAAATCACGAAAACATGAAAACATGAAACATGAAAACATGAAATCATGAAATCTTGAAAACATGAAATCATGAAAACATGAAAACAAGAAACCTGAAATCATGAAACCATGAAACATGGAATCATGAAAACATGAAAACATGAAACGTGAAAACATCAAACCCTGAAACATGAAAACATGAAACCATGACACGTGAAAACATGAAAACATTAAACCATGAAACGTGAAAACATGGTCATGAAATCATGAAAACATGAAACGTGAAAACATCAAACCCTGAAACATGAAAACATGAAAACATGAAAACATGAAACAGTAAAACATGAAAACACGAAACCACGAAATATAAAAACGTGAATCATGTAACATGAAAACATGAAAACATGAAATCATGAAACCATCAAACCATGAAACGTGAAAACATCAAACCATGAAATGTGAAAACATGAAAACATGAAACCATGAAACGTGAAAACATGAAAACATTAAACCATGCAACGTGAAAACATGGTCATGAAATCATGAAAACATGAAAACATGAAACGTGAAAACATCAAACCCTGAAACATGAAAACATGAAAACATGAAACATTAAAACATGAAAACACGAAACCACGAAACATAAAAACGTGAATCATGTAATGTGAAAACATGAAAACATGAAATCATTAAATCATGAAACATGAAAACAGGAAACCATGAACATGAAAATAAGAAACCATGAAAACATGAAAAAATGAAATCATGAAACCATCAAACCATGAAACATGAAAACATGAAAACATGAAAACATGAAAACATGAAAACATGAAAACATGAAACATGAAATCATGAAAACATCAAACCGTGAAACCATGAAACGTGAAAACATCAAACCATGAAATGTGAAAACATGAAAACATGGTCATGAAATCATGAAAACATGAAACCATGAAACATTGAAAACATGAAACCATTAAAAATGAAAACTAGAAATAATGAAATCATGAAATCATGAAAACATAAAAACGTGAAAACACGAAACATGAAAACATGAATCATGAAACATGAAAACAGGAAACCATGAAAATGAAAATATGAAACCATAAAAACATGAAATCATGAAATCATGAAAACATGAAAACATGAAGACATGAAATCATGAAAACATGAAATCATGAATACATGAGACCATGAAAACATTAAATCATGAAAACATTAAATCATGAAAACATGAAAACATGAAAACACGAAACATGAAAACATGAATCATGAAACATGAAAACAGGAAACCATGAAAATGAAAATATGAAACCATAAAAACATGAAATCATGAAAACATGAAAACATGAATACATGAGACCATGAAAACATTAAATCATGAAAACATGAAATCATGAAAACATGAAACCATGAAAACATGAAACCATGAAAATGAAAACATGAAACCATGAAAACATGAAACCATGAAATCATGAAATCTTGAAAACATGAAATCATGAAAACATGAAAACAAGAAACCTGAAATCATGAAACCATGAAAACATGAAACGTGAAAACATCAAACCCTGAAACATGAAAACATGAAACCATGAAACGTGAAAACATGAAAACATTAAACCATGAAACGTGAAAACATGGTCATGAAATCTTGAAAACTTGAAATCATGAAAACATGAAAACATGAAACATGAAAACATGAAATCATGAAATCTTGAAAACATGAAATCATGAAAACATGAAAACAAGAAACCTGAAATCATAAAACCATGAAACATGGAATCATGAAAACATGAAAACATGAAACGTGAAAACATCAAACCCTGAAACATGAAAACATGAAACCATGACACGTGAAAACATGAAAACATTAAACCATGAAACGTGAAAACATGGTCATGAAATCATGAAAACATGAAACGTGAAAACATCAAACCCTGAAACATGAAAACATGAAAACATGAAAACATGTAACATGAAAACATGAAAACATGAAATCATGAAACCATCAAACCATGAAACGTGAAAACATCAAACCATGAAATGTGAAAACATGAAAACATGAAACCATCAAACCATGAAACGTGAAAACATCAAACCATGAAATGTGAAAACATGAAAACATGAAACCATGAAACGTGAAAACATGAAAACATTAAACCATGCAACGTGAAAACATGGTCATGAAATCATGAAAACATGAAAACATGAAACGTGAAAACATCAAACCCTGAAACATGAAAACATGAAAACATGAAACATTAAAACATGAAAACACGAAACCACGAAACATAAAAACGTGAATCATGTAATGTGAAAACATGAAAACATGAAATCATTAAATCATGAAACATGAAAACAGGAAACCATGAACATGAAAATAAGAAACCATGAAAACATGAAAAAATGAAATCATGAAACCATCAAACCATGAAACATGAAAACATGAAAACATGAAAACATGAAAACATGAAAACATGAAAACATGAAACATGAAATCATGAAAACATCAAACCGTGAAACCATGAAACGTGAAAACATCAAACCATGAAATGTGAAAACATGAAAACATGGTCATGAAATCATGAAAACATGAAACCATGAAACATTGAAAACATGAAACCATTAAAAATGAAAACTAGAAATAATGAAATCATGAAATCATGAAAACATAAAAACGTGAAAACACGAAACATGAAAACATGAATCATGAAACATGAAAACAGGAAACCATGAAAATGAAAATATGAAACCATAAAAACATGAAATCATGAAAACATGAAGACATGAAATCATGAAAACATGAAATCATGAATACATGAGACCATGAAAACATTAAATCATGAAAACATTAAATCATGAAAACATGAAAACATGAAAACACGAAACATGAAAACATGAATCATGAAACATGAAAACAGGAAACCATGAAAATGAAAATATGAAGCCATAAAAACATGAAATCATGAAAACATGAAAACATGAATACATGAGACCATGAAAACATTAAATCATGAAAACATGAAATCATGAAAACATGAAACCATGAAAACCATGAAACATGAAAACATGAACATGAAAACGTGAAATCATGAAATCATGAAACATGAAAACATGAAATCATGAAAATATGAAATGAAAACATGAAATCATGAAAACATGGAAACACGAAACCACGAAACATGAAAACATGAAAACATGAAATCATGAAACATGAAAACTGGAAACCATGAAAATGAAAACATGAAACATTAAACCATGAAATCATGAAAACATGAAACCATGAAATATGAAAACATGAAACATGAAAACATGAAACTTGAAAACATGAAAAGATGAACATGAAAACGTGAAATCATGAAATCATGAAACATGAAAACATGAAATCATGAAAAAATGAAATCATGAAATCATGAAAACATGAAAACACGAAACATGAAAACATGAATTATGAAACATGAAAACAGGAAACCATGAAAATGAAAACATGAAACCATGAAAACATGAAACCATGAAATCATGAAAATATGAACACATGAAATCATGAAATCATGAATACATGAAACATGAAATCATGAAAACATCAAACCGTGAAACCATGAAACGTGAAAACAGGAAACCATGAAACGTGAAAACATGAAAACAGGAAACCATGAAAATGAAAACATGAAACCATGAAAACATGAAATCATGAAACATGAAAACAAGAAACCATGAAAACATGAAAAAATGAAATGAAACCATCAAACCATGAAACATGAAAACATGAAAACATGAATCCATGAAAACATGAAAACATGAAAACATGAAACATGAAATCATGAAACCATCAAACCATGAAACGTGAAAACATGAAACCATGTAACGTGAAAACATGAAAACATGGTCACGAAAACATGAAATCATGAAACTATGAAACCATGAAACATGAAAACATGAAACCATGAAAACAAGGAAATATGAAACATGAAACATGATACATGAAAATTGAAAGATGAAAACTTGAAATCATGAAAACATTAAACGTGAAAACATGAAAACATGAAACTAAATACGTGAAAACATGAAAACATGAAATCATGAAAACATGAAAACATGAAATCATGAAAACATGAAACCATGAAACATTGAAAACATGAAACCATGAAAAATGAGTACTAGAAATCATGAAATCATGAAAACATGAAAACATGAAACCATGAAACCTTGAAATCATGAAACATGAAAACATGAAATCACGAAACATGAAAAAAGGAAACCATGAAAATGAAAACATGAAACCATGAAATCACGAAATCATGAAATCATGAAGACATGAAATCATGAAATCATGAATACATGAAAACGTGAAATCATGAAACATGAAAACATGAAATCATGAAAACATGAAATCATGAAATCATGAAAACACGAAACCACGAAACATAAAAACATGAATCATGTAACATGAAAACATTAAATCATTAAATCCTGAAACATGAAAACAGGAAACCATGAACATGAAAACAAGAAAACATGAAACCATGAAAACATGAAATCATGAAATCATGAAAACATGAAAACATGAAATCATGAAACCATGAAACCATGAAAACATGAAAACATGAAACCATGAAAACATGAAAACATGAAACATGAAAATATGAAACATGAAAATGTGAAAACATCAAACCGTGAAACATGAAAACATGAAACCATGAAATGTGAAAACATGGTCATGAAATCATGAAAACATGAAATCATGAAACTATGAAACCATGAAACATGAAAACATGAAACCATGAAAACACGAAATCATGAAACATGGAACAGGAACCATGAACAATGAACCTTGAAAACAAGAAGCAATGAAAACAAGGAAATATGAAACATGAAACATGAAACATGAAAATTGAAAGATGAAAGATGAAAACTTTAAATCATGAAAACATTAAAACATTAAACGTGAAAACATGAAAACATGAAACTGAATACGTGAAAACATGAAAACATGAAATCATGAAATCATGAAAACATGAAACATGAAACCTGAAAGCGTGAAAAGGTGAAATCATGAATCATGAAACATGAAACCATGAAACATTGAAAACATGAAACCATGAAAAATGAAAACTAGAAACCATGAAACATGAAAACATGAAACATGAAAACATGAAACTTGAAAACATGAAAACAGGAAAACAGGAAAACAGGAAACCATGAAAATGAAAACATGAAACCATGAAATCATGAATACATGAAACCATGAAAACATGAAACCATGAAACATGACAACATGAAATCATGAAAACATGAAACCATGAAACATGAAAACATGAAACATGAAAACATGAAACTTGAAAACATGAAAACATTAAATCATTAAATCATGAAACATGAAAACAGGAAACCATGAACATGAAAACAAGAAAACATGAAACCATGAAAACATGAAATCATGAAATCATGAAAACATGAAAACATGAAAAATGAAAACTAGAAACCATGAAACATGAAAACATGAAAACGTGAAATCATGAAACCACAAAACATTAAAACATGAATCATGAAACATTAAAACATGAAATCATGAAACATGAAAACAGGAAACCATGAAAATGAAAACATGAAACCATGAAATCATGAAAACATGAAGACATGAAATCATGAAATCATAAAATCATGAATACATGAAACCATGAAAACATGAAACCATGAAATCATGAAAACATGAAACCATGAAAACATGAAAACATGAAACCATGAAAACATGAAAACATCAAACCGTGAAACATGAAAACATGAAACCATGAAACGTGAAAACATCAAACCATGAAACGTGAAAACATGAAAACATGGTCATGAAATCATGAAAACATGAAATCATGAAACTATGAAACCTTGAAAACATGAAAACATTAAATCATTAAATCATGAAACATGAAAACAGGAAACCATGAACATGAAAACAAGAAAACATGAAACCATGAAAACATGAAATCATGAAATCATGAAAACATGAAAACATGAAATCATGAAACCATGAAACCATGAAAACATGAAAACATGAAACCATGAAACCATGAAAACATGAAACCATGAAAACATGAAAACATCAAACCGTGAAACATGAAAACATGAAACCATGAAACGTGAAAACATGAAACCATGAAACGTGAAAACATGAAAACATGGTCATGAAATCATGAAAACATGAAATCATGAAACTATGAAACCATGAAACATGAAAACATGAAACCATGAAAACACGAAATCATGAAACATGGAACAGGAACCATGAACAATGAACCTTGAAAACAAGAAGCAATGAAAACAAGGAAATATGAAACATGAAACATGAAACATGAAAATTGAAAGATGAAAGATGAAAACTTTAAATCATGAAAACATTAAAACATTAAACGTGAAAACATGAAAACATGAAACTGAATACGTGAAAACATGAAAACATGAAATCATGAAATCATGAAAACATGAAACATGAAACCTGAAAGCGTGAAAAGGTGAAATCATGAATCATGAAACATGAAACCATGAAACATTGAAAACATGAAACCATGAAAAATGAAAACTAGAAACCATGAAACATGAAAACATGAAACATGAAAACATGAAACTTGAAAACATGAAAACAGGAAAACAGGAAAACAGGAAACCATGAAAATGAAAACATGAAACCATGAAATCATGAATACATGAAACCATGAAAACATGAAACCATGAAACATGACAACATGAAATCATGAAAACATGAAACCATGAAACATGAAAACATGAAACATGAAAACATGAAACTTGAAAACATGAAAACATTAAATCATTAAATCATGAAACATGAAAACAGGAAACCATGAACATGAAAACAAGAAAACATGAAACCATGAAAACATGAAATCATGAAATCATGAAAACATGAAAACATGAAAAATGAAAACTAGAAACCATGAAACATGAAAACATGAAAACGTGAAATCATGAAACCACAAAACATTAAAACATGAATCATGAAACATTAAAACATGAAATCATGAAACATGAAAACAGGAAACCATGAAAATGAAAACATGAAACCATGAAATCATGAAAACATGAAGACATGAAATCATGAAATCATAAAATCATGAATACATGAAACCATGAAAACATGAAACCATGAAATCATGAAAACATGAAACCATGAAAACATGAAAACATGAAACCATGAAAACATGAAAACATCAAACCGTGAAACATGAAAACATGAAACCATGAAACGTGAAAACATCAAACCATGAAACGTGAAAACATGAAAACATGGTCATGAAATCATGAAAACATGAAATCATGAAATCATGAAACTATGAAACCTTGAAACATGAAAACATGAAACCATGAAAACACGAAATCAGGAAACATGGAACAGGAACCATGAACCATGAACCATGAAAACAAGAAGCAATGAAAACAAGGAAATATGAAACATGAAACATGAAACATGAAAATTGAAAGATGAAAGATGAAAACTTTAAATCATGAAAACATTAAAACATTAAACGTGAAAACATGAAAACATGAAACTGAATACGTGAAAACATGAAAACATGAAATCATGAAATCATGAAAAAATGAAACATGAAACCTGAAAGCGTGAAAAGGTGAAATCATGAATCATGAAACATGAAACCATGAAACATTGAAAACATGAAACATGAAAACATGAAACTTGAAAACTTGAAAACGTGAAAACAGGAAACCATGAAAATGAAAACATGAAACCATGAAATCATGAATACATGAAACCATGAAAACATGAAACCATGAAATCATGAAAACATGAAATCACGAAAACATGAAACCATGAAACATGAAAACATGTAACATGAAAACATGAAACTTGAAAACATGAAAACATGAAAACATTAAATCATTAAATCATGAAACATGAAAACAGGAAACCATGAACATGAAAACAAGAAAACATGAAACCATGAAAACATGAACTCATGAAATCATGAAAACATGAAAACATGAAATCATGAAACCATGAAAACATGAAAACATGAAACCATGAAACCATGAAACCATGAAAACATGAAACCATGAAAACATGAAAACATCAAACCGTGAAACATGAAAACATGAAACCATGAAACGTGAAAACATGAAAACATGGTCATGAAATCATGAAAACATGAAATCATGAAACTATGAAACCATGAAACATGAAAACATGAAACCATGAAAACATGAAAACACGAAATCATGAAACATGGAACAGGAACCATGAACCATGAACCATGAAAACAAGAAGCAATGAAAACAAGGAAATATGAAACATGAAACATGAAAATTGAAAGATGAAAGATGAAAACTTTAAATCATGAAAACATTAAAACATTAAACGTGAAAACATGAAAACATGAAAAATGAAAACTAGAAACCATGAAAACATGAAAACATGCAACTTGAAAACATGAAATCTTGAAAACATGAAAACGTGAAATCATGAAACCACGAAACATTAAAACATGAATCATGAAACATTAAAACATGAAATCATGAAACATGAAAACAGGAAACCATGAAAATGAAAACATGAAACCATGAAATCATGAAAACATGAAGACATGAAATCATGAAATCATGAATACATGAAACCATGAAAACATGAAACCATGAAATCATGAAAACATGAAATCATGAAAACATGAAACCATGAAACCATGAAACATGAAAACATGAAACATGAAAACATGAAACTTGAAAACATGAAAACATGAACATGAAAACGTGAAATCATGAAACATGAAAACATGAAATCATGAAAACATGAAATCATGAAATCATGAAAACATGAAAACACGAAACCACGAAACATGAAAACATGAATCATGAAACATGAAAACAGGAAACCATGAAAATGAAAACATGAAACCATGAAAACATGAAATCATGAAAACATGAAGACATGAATTCATGAAATCATGAAAACATGAAATCATGAAATCATGAATACATGAAACATGAAAACATGAAACCATGAAATCATGAAAACATGAAATCATGAAAACATGAAAACACGAAACCACGAAACATAAAAACATGAATCATGTAACATGAAAACATGAAAACATTAAATCATTAAATCATGAAACATGAAAACAGGAAACCATGAACATGAAAACAAGAAACCATGGAACCATGAAAACATGAAAACATGAAACCATGAAACCATGAAAACATGAAAACATGAAAACATGAAAACATGAAACATGAAAATATGAAAACATGAAATCATGAAATCATGAAAACATGAAACATGAAAACATGAAATCATGAAATCATTAATCATGAAACATGAAACCATGAGAACATGAAAACTTGAAACCATGAAAACATGATACCATATAACCATGAAACTTGAAAACATGAATCATGAAACATGAAAACAGGAAACCATGAAAATGAAAACATGAAACCATGAAAACATGAAATCATGAAAACATGAAGACATGAATTCATGAAATCATGAAAACATGAAATCATGAAATCATGAATACATGAATACATGAAACATGAAAACATGAAAACATGAAACCATGAAATCATGAAAACATGAAATCATGAAAACATGAAAACACGAAACCACGAAACATAAAAACATGAATCATGTAACATGAAAACATGAAAACATTAAATCATTAAATCATGAAACATGAAAACAGGAAACCATGAACATGAAAACAAGAAACCATGAAACCATGAAAACATGAAAACATGAAACCATGAAAACATGAAAACATGAAAACATGAAAACATGAAACATGAAAATATGAAAACATGAAATCATGAAATCATGAAAACATGAAACATGAAAACATGAAATCATGAAATCATTAATCATGAAACATGAAACCATGAGAACATGAAAACATGAAACCATGAAATCATGAAAACATGAAATCACGAAAACATGAAACCATGAAACATGAAAACATGAAACATGAAAACATGAAACTTGAAAACATGAAAACATGAAAACATGAAAACATTAAATCATTAAATCATGAAACATGAAAACAGGAAACCATGAACATGAAAACAAGAAAACATGAAACCATGAAAACATGAACTCATGAAATCATGAAAACATGAAAACATGAAATCATGAAACCATGAAAACATGAAAACATGAAACCATGAAACCATGAAACCATGAAAACATGAAACCATGAAAACATGAAAACATCAAACCGTGAAACATGAAAACATGAAACCATGAAACGTGAAAACATGAAAACATGGTCATGAAATCATGAAAACATGAAATCATGAAACTATGAAACCATGAAACATGAAAACATGAAACCATGAAAACATGAAAACACGAAATCATGAAACATGGAACAGGAACCATGAACCATGAACCATGAAAACAAGAAGCAATGAAAACAAGGAAATATGAAACATGAAACATGAAAATTGAAAGATGAAAGATGAAAACTTTAAATCATGAAAACATTAAAACATTAAACGTGAAAACATGAAAACATGAAAAATGAAAACTAGAAACCATGAAAACATGAAAACATGAAACTTGAAAACATGAAATCTTGAAAACATGAAAACGTGAAATCATGAAACCACGAAACATTAAAACATGAATCATGAAACATTAAAACATGAAATCATGAAACATGAAAACAGGAAACCATGAAAATGAAAACATGAAACCATGAAATCATGAAAACATGAAGACATGAAATCATGAAATCATGAATACATGAAACCATGAAAACATGAAACCATGAAATCATGAAAACATGAAATCATGAAAACGTGAAACCATGAAACCATGAAACATGAAAATATGAAACATGAAAACATGAAACTTGAAAACATGAAAACATGAACATGAAAACGTGAAATCATGAAACATGAAAACATGAAATCATGAAAACATGAAATCATGAAATCATGAAAACATGAAAACACGAAACCACGAAACATGAAAACATGAATCATGAAACATGAAAACAGGAAACCATGAAAATGAAAACATGAAACCATGAAAACATGAAATCATGAAAACATGAAGACATGAATTCATGAAATCATGAAAACATGAAATCATGAAATCATGAATACATGAAACATGAAAACATGAAACCATGAAATCATGAAAACATGAAATCATGAAAACATGAAAACACGAAACCACGAAACATAAAAACATGAATCATGTAACATGAAAACATGAAAACATTAAATCATTAAATCATGAAACATGAAAACAGGAAACCATGAACATGAAAACAAGAAACCATGGAACCATGAAAACATGAAACCATGAAAACATGAAAACATGAAAACATGAAAACATGAAACATGAAAATATGAAAACATGAAATCATGAAATCATGAAAACATGAAACATGAAAACATGAAATCATGAAATCATTAATCATGAAACATGAAACCATGAGAACATGAAAACTTGAAACCATGAAAACATGATACCATATAACCATGAAACTTGAAAACATGAATCATGAAACATGAAAACAGGAAACCATGAAAATGAAAACATGAAACCATGAAAACATGAAATCATGAAAACATGAAGACATGAATTCATGAAATCATGAAAACATGAAATCATGAAATCATGAATACATGAAAACATGAAAACATGAAAACATGAAATCATGAAAACATGAAATCATGAAAACATGAAAACACGAAACCACGAAACATAAAAACATGAATCATGTAACATGAAAACATGAAAACATTAAATCATTAAATCATGAAACATGAAAACAGGAAACCATGAACATGAAAACAAGAAACCATGAAACCATGAAAACATGAAAACATGAAACCATGAAAACATGAAAACATGAAAACATGAAAACATGAAACATGAAAATATGAAAACATGAAATCATGAAATCATGAAAACATGAAACATGAAAACATGAAATCATGAAATCATTAATCATGAAACATGAAACCATGAGAACATGAAAACATGAAACCATGAAAACATGATACCATATAACCATGAAACTTGAAAACATGAAAACATGGCAGGTGGACTTTAAGACAACGTTATCTCAGAGAACAGATGCGGCTGACCTTGTTTCACTCAGCTCTCACAGGGTGTGTGTGTGTGTGTGTGTGTGTGTGTGTGTGTGTGTGTGTGTGTGTGTGTGTGTGTGTGTGTGTGTGTTTGTGTGTGTGTGTGTGTGTGTGTGTGTATGTGTGTGTGTGTGTGTGTGACATCCAGGAAGAGAGCTGCTGGTCCAGGGGAAGGAGAGGAGCTGAGCGGATGGCCGGCCTGTTGCTCACCGTTTCTCTTGTAGTGAGGAACTCATCAGTCCGTCAGCGACTCACCGAACAGCCAGGGACACACACACACACACACACACACACACACAGGGGATGGTGTACGTGACTAGCTTGTTTGGGACACATAGGAGGGAACACTGACTAATGCTGCTGAACTTAGACTGAGAAATCAGGGAACAAAAAACACTGAAGTTCTGGTTGGACAAACGTTCCTTCTGATGGTGTCAGCTCGGAGGGAACCAGTGGACCATTTCTGATGGTGCTAATGGTAGCAGAGGATTAGCAGAGTTCCAGCAGAATATGGATGACCTTGAGTTTGTCTACAGTGATGTAACACAAGGTTACATCATCAGGAGGTGGAGGTGGAAGAAGAGTCTCCAGTCTGTAGGCTCATTGAACAATAGAGGAAGTCCATCCAACACTTTTGTCCTTCATGCTGTAAAAGATGCGTTCAGAGTAAGCAGCTGTGAGAAGTACAACATACAGGAGCCAAAGACGAAGTGAAAAACCAACCTTACATTAAAACATGGTCCTCATACAACCCTAACCCGCTCTTCACACAAACCTAACCCTAACCCGAACCTGGTCCACACACAACCCTAACCCTAACCCTAACCCTAACCCGCTCCTCACACAACACTAACACTAACACTAACACTAACACTAACACTAACCCTAAAACTAACCCTAACCCTAACCCTAATCATAACCCTAACCCGGTCTTCACACAGCCCTAACCCTAACACTAAAACTAACCCTAACACTAAAACTAACCTTAACACTAAAACTAACCCTAACACTAAAACTAATCCTAACACTAACACTAACCCTAACACTTAACCTAACCCTAACCCTAACCCTAAAACTGAACCTAACACTTAACCTAACCCTAACACTAACACTTAGACTAACCCTAACACTAACACTAACCTTAACACGAACACAAACACTAACACTAACCTCAACCAAGCAGACACACACACACACACACACACACACACACACACACACACACACACACACACACACACACACACACACACACACACACAACACACACACCATCACTCACACACACACACTCAGAGCACTGGTTGTTCAGTGTTACAGAATGAAGGTTTATTTCTTCTTTTCTCCAACAGACTGAGACGTCTGTTAAAACACTATATCTGATGTCTGCATATAAACAAGCAAATATTTTAAATCGTTCATGTTCTCTACACAGAAAGTACATGATATTACAGTACATAGTATAACAGTACATAGTATAACAGTACATAGTATAACAGCACATAGTATTACAGTACATAGTATAACAGTACATAGTATTACAGTACATATTGGAGGACTTCCCTCTGGCCTTGGTTTTACCTCAGTCCTCTGGGTTTCGGGGAAATGTCATTCACTGCTACTGTCCTCAGTAGAAGATTTAGGAGGGGCTGAGGGTGTGTGTGTGTGTGTGTGTGTGTGTGTGTGTGTGTGTGTGTGTGTGTGTGTGTGTGTGTGTGTGTGTGTTTGTGTGTGTGGGGGGGGGGGGTGCTTCATACAGTAGATGTCGCTCTGACAACTTTATGGTTTCCAGCCGGCAGTTGAGTCGGAGGCTGGCAGGATGGACGCACAATGAACTGACAGACACAGAGCCCACCACCACCACTAGGCTTTCTCCAGTCAGGGAGGAAAAAGGAAATAACCCCCCTCCCCCCACACCCACCCGCCCCTCATGCCCCTCCCCTAGTCCAACTAGTGCAGCAGGAAGGTGAAGTCAGGTACTGATGAAAATCACTTCCACATGGCTGATGGCCTCCTACAGCCAGGTCAAACTCACATCATGGGAGGAGAGGAACCATGAAGGTTCATCAGTATTACAGGAGGAACCATGAAGGTTCATCAGTATTACAGGAGGAACCATGAAGGTTCATCGTGTCAGTGTTTTGGTCCTTAGGAGAGGATGTTGTTCTCAGGTCTCAGGTCCGGTCAGACTCTCTGGGAATGAAATGCTGCAGATTGAACAATCTTTTGGTCAGAAGTATAACAGTGACAGTTGTAAGAGTTTTAAAACATATCATAGTGTTTCATCTGTTGGTAAAGTTGAAACTCTTTTGTCCCTTTTAGTGAACTTCATAAACTTTCAAACAGATCTCTGTAATCACAGTGAGTGAGTTGACTCCACACTGTAGAGACCCAGACATCATCTGTGATGTGTAATTATTATTATAAATCATATTCAATGTAAAGTTAAATACTGGAATGAAAGGTTATGGGTCATTTCTGCAGACTCACCATCGTTGTGATGGCATGAAGACAGGAAACATACAGTGCATCCAGAAAGTATTCACAGCGCTTCACTTTTTACACATTTTGTTATGTTACAGATTTATTCCAAAATGGATTAAATTCATTTTTTTCCTCAAAATTCTACACACAATATCCCATAATGACAATGTGAAAATAGTTTGTTTAAAATTTTTGCAAATCTATTAAAAATAAAGAAGGAGAATATAACAAGTACATAAGTATTCACAGCCTTTGCTCAATACTTTGTTGAAGCACCTTTGGCAGAAATTACAGCCTCAAGTCTTTTTGAGTATGATGCTATAAGCTTGGCTCCTATTCTTGGGCAGTTTCTCCCGTTTTTCTTTGCAGGACCTCTCAAGCTCCATCAGGTTGGATGAGGAGCGTCGGTGCACAGACATCTTCAGATCTCTCCAGAGATGTTCAATCGGGTTCAAGTCTGGGCTCTGCCTGGGCCTCTCAAAGACATTCACGGAGTTGTCCCGAAGACACTCCTTTGTTATCTTGGCTGTGTGCTTCGGGTCGTTGTCCTGTTGGAAGATGAACCTTCGCCCCAGTCTGAGGTCCAGAGCGCTCTGGAGAAGGTTTTCATCAAGGATGTCTCTGTACATCGCTGCATTCATCTTTCTCTCCATCCTGACTAGTCTCCCAGTTCCTGCCGCTGAAAAACATCCCCACAGCATGATGCTGCCACCACCATGCTTCACCATAGAGATGGTGTTGGCCAGGTGATGAGCGGTGCCTGGCTTCCTCCAAACATGACACTTGACATTCAGGCCAAAGAGTTCAATCTTTGTTTCATCAGACCAGAGAATTTAGTTTCTCATGGTCTGACAGTCCTTCAGGTTCCTTTTGGTAAACTCCAGGTGGGCTGTCATGAGCCTTTTACTGAGGAGTGTCTTCCGTCTGGCCACTCTACCATACAGGGCTGCTTGGTGGAGTGCTACAGAGATGGTTGTCCTTCTGGAAGGTTCTCCTCTCTTCACAGAGCAACGTTGGTGCTCTGTCAGAGTGACCATCGGGTTCTTGGTCACCTCCCTGACTAAGGTCCTTCTCCCCGGATCGCTCAGTTTGGCCGGGCGGCCGACTCTAGGAAGAGTCCTGGTGGTTCCAAACTTCTTCCATTTACGGATGATGGAGGCCATTGTGCTCATTGGGACCTTCAATGCTGCAGATATTTTTCTGTACTCTTCCCCAGATCTGTACTTCCATACAATCCTGTCTGAGGTCTACAGATGATTCTTTGGACTTCATGTCATGTTCATGTTTGTGCTCTGACATGTCCACTGTGGGACCTTATATAGACGGTGTGTGTCTTTCCAAATCATGTCCAATCAACTGAATTTACCAGGTGGACTCCAATCAAGTTGTAGAAACATCTCATGATGATCAGTGGAAACAGGATGCACCTGAGCTCAATTTTGAGTGTCATGGCAAAGGCTGTGAATACTTATGTACATGTGATTTTTTTCGTTTTTGATTTTTAATAGATTTGCAAACATTTCAAAAAATGTTATTTCATGTTATCATTATGGGGTATTGTGTGTCGAATTTTGAGGGAAAAAATGAATTTAATCCATTTTGGAATAAGGCTGTAATATAACAAAATGTGGAAAAAGTGAAGCGCTGTGAATACTTTCCGGATACACTGTACATGGAATGTTAAGAGTGTATTAAAATGTAAAGCAGCTCTGATATGAGTCACGAGTTGTCTGCAGCAGAGTTTTCTGTGGAGGACCACGATGTTAAACGTGTTGCAGTAAAGATGAAGAGAAATCACTCTGCATGAAATAAGCTGCTCATAAATGTACGCCCGTTGTAATGCTCATTATTCACAGCTCCACAGAAAACCTAGTACACACTTATTCAGTCCATAAAACATCTACTTTTATTGCTTTTAAATTCATGTCTGATATAATTGAATGCAACAGGTTCCAAAAAAAAAAAATCTATCGATCATTTCAGTATTGAAGAGGTGAAAAGAGCTTCCTGATGTCTAAATGTGCTGAAGCTCTCCTCCCCATCTTCCTCCTCAGATTAGGCTCCTCCTCCTCCTGCATCTGAAATAATCTCATCAATGATTCGACTTCAGCAGCCTGAGAACCGACATCTGCAGCATCATTATAACTTCAGACTGAATTCCTCATCAATAATCAGAAATGTTGCTTTTATCTAAAATAGATATTAAATTGTCTGTTAACTTCATGTTGAGCTTTTAGTTTTGTTTGAGATCAATCAGTAGCATCTCAGCATGTCATCCTGTGTGTGTGTGTGTGTGTGTGTGTGTGTGTGTGTGTGTGTGTGTGTGTGTGTGTGTGTGTGTGTGTTGTAAATGATTTTATGACTGCGGTGTTAAATAATGACCTTCAGATGGATCGGGTTAAAAAGGACGACTGCCCTCCGAGAGGACCGGACCTCTGCTGGACCGGACCTGTTGGTATCGGTGGTTCTGTTTAAGCACACACACACGTGAACAGAGAACTTCAGAACAAGCAGTGCATGTGGCTTGTTTGTTCTCCAGCGTGTTTGCTGTCTTTGTCCTCCTCCTGTGCGGCCTATCGGCTCATGTTTCATCCAGCCGGGTCTCCTCCTGAGCGGCCCGGAGAGCGTTCGCCCTGCTCCTCTCTTTAACAGTAGTCTGAACATTCACTGGTCTCTGGGCTGCAGGGTGAGAGGTTCATGCTCCATACATGCTGGAAGGGGAGGACTCACTGTGGAGGTGGCTGGAGGCCTCCTGCAGCCTGAGAGTCAGGATGAAACAGAGTCCACCAGCAGAAGATAGGCCTCTCCAAAAAAACTCCCACAATGAAATGTTTTCTCTGAAAACCTCTGAGACACTTGAGATAAGTTTTCACCCCGAGATTCATCACAATGTCTTCCCTGTGCTTCCTCCTGCGGGCCAGCGAGCAGTGGCTGCAGGGAACTCATCGACCTGAGGAGATGGTGGGTGGTGGACAGTGGAGGTGCAGTAATGTGCAGGAAAAGCATCCCCACAATCCTGCGGCCGCTGCCAAAGTTAACATACACCAGGGGATTCAGTATCAAAGTTTCCAATATTTGGCTCCACAAACACAATCGCCACTAGAAAAACACGCGGCGAGGAGTTCCCCGCTGGCTCTTCAAACACATAACGTTTAATTATGAACGTTTGGGAAATCTAGCTGCTATGCCGAGGGTACTTTGCACCGGACTCCCTCCAGAGCTTGAAAGCATAGCTGAAAGTCTTTCAGCAGCTTCGCTTGTTTCTCCATCTTCATCTCCTGCTTCTTCCAGCCGTGTCTCCTGGTTTCACCTTCATGTACGTAGAGAGGAGGAGAGCCTGCTGGACAACTCGCTATTCTAATGTTTTATGATTGCTGCTGCAGCTCTCGGCTGATCAGTAAAGGCTCAATGTCAACAGATATTTCTGTGAGTTTTATCATAACCTGGACATCCAGAGAAATGTATCTCCTCTACTTTAATGATTGTTCAAAATATCCCGTCTGGAGTTCATAAACAAACTACTCAATAACATTCTATCGGATATGGAGCTGCATGTCTCTGCTCTGTGATTGTCGTCTCCACCAACAGTTCTTCTCGTCTATCTCTATGCTGTCCTTTTCTCTCTCTGCTCTCCTCTCACCCCAACCGGTCGAGGCAGATGTTCCTCCCACCTCTGATCCTGGTTCTGTCAACAGAAGCTCCGCCCACCTCTGATCCTGGTTCTGTTGGAGGTTTTTCTCCCTTAAAGAGGAGGTTTTTTTTCCCTCACAGCTTATGTGGGAATTGTTGAATTGTTGAATTGTTGAATTGTTGGTTTCTCTGTTGAATATTGTAAAGTCTTGCTGTAAAGACTTTAATGTGTTAAGTGCCATGAAATAACCTGTGTTGTGATTTAGCGCGATATAAATAAAATTGAATTGAATTGAATTGAATATTTTTAAAGTAGGTTTTTTGTTTCAGTGAACAATCTACTATTTCTACTCATTTTGTTTTTGACACAAAATGAAACATGGAGTCAGACATTTATTTTATTTCTCTTTAAGGCCGTCTGATTTTGTAAATCCATGGAGAGCCATTAAGGATTTCAGAAATAAATAAATTATGTTACTGACATTCTAATATTGGCAGTTTTATTTATTTATGTTTTATATCAGCTACAATTTACTTTGGGATTTTACAGCATTGAAGACACTGACCTCTGGCTAATGGATCTCTGTGTGTGTCTCTGAAATTAAACTACAAGGGTAAAAGGTCATAACATGCAGTGTCGTTTATCTGCTAAACTTTTACAAAAAAAAGGAGGTGACAGACAGAAAGACATAGCAGCCAACCAACCACCTGCTGATGGAGCAGTGGGAGTATCACACCTTTAACAAGCTGAAACATCAATCAGAACACACCTCATTAAACACCAAACTAATAAAAGGTGTCACCACAAACCTTTAACCATCAGAACTCAGAGGATTCACAGCACAGTGACTGAGACTGGAGGCCTGCAGGACACAAGAGAGACCGCAATACTGAAAATATCAAATTTATTCCACCAGGAATCATTTACTCAGATAAAAAACAACTAAAACGGTCACTTGAATGATGATGAAATAAACAGGAGTCAAACATACTTCAATTAGATCTCAATCAGCTGACAGTCCATCTCTTATACTGTATATATGTGATCTTCTGTATATGGAATGATCTCCTTTATCAGGAATGATCTCCTTTATCTGGAATGATCTCCTGTATATGGAATGATCTCCTGTATCAGGAATGATCTCCTTTATCAGGAATGATCTCCTGTATCAGGAATGATCTCCTGTATATGGAATGATCTCCTTTATCTGGAATGATCTCCTTTATCAGGAATGATCTCCTTTATCTGGAATGATCTCCTGTATCTGGAATGATCTCCTTTATCTGGAATGATCTCCTGTATATGGAATGATCTCCTGTATCAGGAATGATCTCCTGTATATGGAATGATCTCCTTTATCTGGAATGATCTCCTTTATCAGGAATGATCTCCTTTATCAGGAATGATCTCCTTTATCTGGAATGATCTCCTTTATCAGGAATGATCTCCTTTATCTGGAATGATCTCCTGTATATGGAATGATCTCCTGTATCAGGAATGATCTCCTTTATCAGGAATGATCTCCTGTATCAGGAATGATCTCCTTTATCAGGAATGATCTCCTGTATCAGGAATGATCTCCTGTATATGGAATGATCTCCTGTATATGGAATGATCTCCTTTATCTGGAATGATCTCCTTTATCAGGGATGATCTCCTTTATCTGTAATGATCTCCTGTATCAGGAATGATCTCCTTTATCTGGAATGATCTCCTTTATCTGGAATGATCTCCTGTATCTGGAATGATCTCCTGTATCAGGAATGATCTCCTTTATCAGGAATGATCTCATGTATCTGGAATGATCTCCTGTATCAGGAATGATCTCCTGTGTCTGGAATGATCTCCTGTATCAGGAATGATCTCCTTTATCAGGAATGATCTCCTGTATCAGGAATGATCTCCTTTATCTGGAATGATCTCCTTTATCAGGGATGATCTCCTTTATCTGTAATGATCTCCTGTATCAGGAATGATCTCCTTTATCTGGAATGATCTCCTGTGTCTGGAATGATCTCCTGTATCAGGAATGATCTCCTTTATCAGGAATGATCTCCTGTATCAGGAATGATCTCCTGTGTCTGGAATGATCTCCTGTATCAGGAATGATCTCCTTTATCAGGAATGATCTCCTGTGTCTGGAATGATCTCCTGTATCAGGAATGATCTCCTTTATCAGGAATGATCTCCTGTATCAGGAATGATCTCCTGTATCTGGAATGATCTCCTTTATCAGGAATGATCTCCTGTATCTGGAATGATCTCGAGCATCTGGAATGATCTCCTGTATCTGGAATGATGATCTTCTGTCCCTGCAGCAGGTGGAGAGGGTGGTCCGGATTATTCAATGTGGATAACAGTTTGTTAAGCATCCTCCTCTCCACCACCTTTTCCAGACTGGAGGGAGCTCATCAGGTCTCACTGTGCAGGAAGTCTGCTGTCCGTGAGCCTCCTGATGAGTTCCTTCCTGTCTCCTGATTGGCTGTTTCCCCATCGTTGTTCCTGGTAATCCTGCAACACAACCTAGCTCCAGGAATTGAATCCATGTCTGTCGATAGATCTGAGAAACATGGAGGATTGAGGGATGGTAGATCTGTGGAGGTGGTGGTTGGTCGGCTGCGGTCCTCTAAGAACATCAGCATCTGGTTCAGGCTGCATGTCCAATGTCATCCAACTGTTGACTCAAAGAAAACTTCAGAACATTTGATGTTTCAGAGATTAAATTATGATCATCAGACTTCAGCAGCTCTTTAGGCCTGAAGCATTTACTGACACATCCTTCTGTTCACCTGCAGCAGGGCGGAGCTTAGCCTGATCAATCTGCTTCCTCCTCCATCAGCTGAGATGATAGTGTACACTGATTTCAACTGACGTATGTTGCATGTATGTCTGTGTAGCACATTTCAATTGTGCAGAAGAATCCTTAACAAAGAATATGTATAACTACAAAAGAGAAAGAGGAAATCTGCCCCGTGTTCAGAGTTGTCCTCTCTTCTCTTCCCTACTTTAATCTCCCATCATCCTCCTCTGTGCTTCCTCTGCTCTGGTATGTGTTCTTGTGTCTGGGGTGGCCGACCAGCTCTCACACAGGAGCCGCAGGTGGCTTCTGCTGCCCTGCAGCTCCGAACCGTCCTCAGCCAAACACAACAGCAGTCCGGCCGTGTCAGATGGCTTCTTTAGAGAGTGCACTGAGGACTGATGGATCATTTTCTTTTCATCTGAAACTCTGAGTGTTGAGAATTCAGCTGCTGAGTCCTACACAAACACATTCCCTCCTCCTGCAGCTCAAAGCCTCGTCATCAGTGTCATGCTAACATACCGTCTGACTATAATACGCTCAACCTTTCAACATGTTACATATCATTTATTCAAGAAATCAAGTTGAATGGTTTCACCCTGTTTTACATGTGTGTGTGTGTGTGTGTGTATGCTATCCAGCCTAACCTTACTTAACAGAAACTCAATTCACACCTCACACCTGACCTCGGAAACTACGTTTTGCCCAATCATCAACCATCAGTGATGTCATCAACCATCAGTGATGTCATCGTTGGTTTGTGAATGTTATGAATCCTCCAGTTCAGATTCTGTCCGTCACCATCTTTGCTAGTTCGGAGCGGTTTGGAGCAGGAAGTGACCATATTTGGACGGGCTGGGGGAGGAGCCAGCGGTAGATCTGACCGATCTGATCGGAAACCTGACGATACTACGTCCCGCCCACCGATAGCTGTAACCTGACTGCACCGCAGGCCTGTCAATCAAACAGACACGCCCCCAAAAACAGGTCTTCTTGAATCTTCTTTTCTAATGAATGAGGGATTATTTTCAGATGGACCTCCAGAAAACTAATAAGAAGGAGTGACTTTAGCTAACAACACCGAGATAACTGATGGACACATTTTATTCACTTTGGATTTGATGAGAGAAGTTGAATGGGAGTCTATGGAGCCGGAGGCTTTTTGGAGCCGACCTCTAGTGGCACTCGCTGGTATTGCAGCTGAAGACACTTCTGGATCAGAACCATTTTACAGACCGGTCCTGACAAGGTTGGTGTTTATCCCAGAACAGGTCCCAATAAGGTACCAGAAACCTGTACAGACACACAAACACACACACTACAAAACAGGACATGAAGTTGTGTGTCAGAATAACAGAGGACTCTCGGTTCCACATGAAAAACCAAATCTCTCAGAAACAGAACCAGTCGGGATGAAAACACTCATTACGTGTTCAACATAAAACACACTCCTGATGGATAGAGGTCAAAGGTCAAGTTGTTACAGACCCCCGTTCATAATTGATGGCATTTTTCAAATGAATGTGGACGGACTGCGGTGCCATATCTCACCTACACACTCACAACATCTATGTTGTAGTTCATAATTACAGAGTGAGTTCAGGACAGATTGATGACATCATTAAATTGTAACTTTCTCTAAACAGTGATTGGATGAAACCTTTGATGTATGGTCTGAACCCCAGAACAGAGAATATTATCGTTTATTTAACATAGTAAGTCTTTTTATTTTCTCTTAACTACATGGTCTAACAGTCTAACATCGGTCCTGTATAAGCGTCTGGAGGCCGGATGGGTTCAGACTAACGCCGATGGGTCAGTTCAGACGGCCTTGGTCACATGTCAAACTCTCCTCTCTGCCTTTTTCCTGCCGTGCAGAGACAGGAAACAATGGCAAACATGTCAAAAGCTCTACAATAAATAATATGCATAAATGTTGTAGTGTTCCCTCTGTGTTAAAGAGGCTGCAGCTTGTCCTGTTGTTGACTTCTCCTGACTGACAGAATGTATAAATCTACACATTATACAGATAATAAGATACTTATTTATAATGCAATGAAGTATATCCTGACCAAATTTTTAAGAGAAAGAAATCAAATGAATTTTATTGTTTTGTGTATATTATCAGTGACCTGTTTGGACTGTTTTGTAGTTTTCATCAGATTCTAACTTTAAGTGATTAAAGAAAGATTCCTTCTCACAAAACTCAGCTCTAATAACTGAGCATCCGAGTCTGCTTCATATTAATATTATCACCTGAAGGGTGTCCGATGATGTCATGGCAAGAGATCCTTCATGTGTCCCAACATGGAGCCGACCAGCTGATGTGAATGTTTTACAGTTTTTATAGGACACTTTCTTAGTGACAGGATTTAGATCTGAAGTTCAATCTAACATCAGTATGCTGTGATGTCACTTTAAGATGTTTAAATGACTCCAGCAAACTTCATGAAATATGATTCTACTTCCCAGCAGCTGTTTCAACATCAGTCAGTTTGCGAGTGATGGTGGAGATTAACGCATCAGTAAATTTAATAAATTATATATTTACACCAATAACAGGATGGAATCACACCAGTTACTCATAATTACTAAGTTTGAGTCTCATAAGTTCTTAATAACTTCAAAGTTTTGTTCTTCATTTCACCACTTGAAAATTGGGTCTCAACTCAATAAATATCTGTTATGACTTAATAATGTTTAAATCTGTTGTCAGGAAACATCTCTGAAAAAAAACAAAGTCAAAAACAATCACCCACAAATCTCCAGAGACATAACAACAGACCTGTGTCGGGCCTGGAAACTGTGCTGCACACGTCTCCTCTAATATCCTTAAATGTAATAACAACTGAATCAAATGAGGATATAGTGAATCCTGATGGGCCGATGCGCTGCCCTCAGTTTTAAAACCGACCAATAGAATCTCTCGTCTCATCCAACAATGCAGATCCTGATCATCACCTCCAGTTTAACTTGCAAGAAAAAACTTTTAGTGACACAACAAATTCTCAGATCTGAGAACAAAACCAACAAACCTGTAAGAGATGATGTTTGTAGTTCAGATATTTTTTTTTTAATTTTCAGTTCTTATGTTTTTACTTACAAACAGATTTATTGACTGCAGAGCAAATGATTTTCATGTTTGCATAACAACATAGAAACTGACCGACATGGCAGCTCCTCCAAAAACTCCCTGAAAGTTTGAGTTCCTTGAAACGTGACAGTGAAAGAGAACCCCCGGCCCGGTTCTGCTCTCGCCCTCAGAGAAAGAGTTTATCTAAAAACCCAAAGACAACAAGAGCAGCAGGGGTGAAGCATGACGATGAAGGGCCTCTTCATGGTTTGATCCCTCTCCAAGAGAAACTGGGGTAACCTGAGCCAAACATCCCGCCCTCATGTTCCTCTGTGTTCCTTCTCCCTTCAGAGCGCCTGGACCCAACCGGACCTTTGACGGGTTCTAGACAAAACAGTTTTAATGGTGATGTTTGAGAGGTCAGTGTGGCTGTGTCCTTCACGTCCAATTTCAGACTCACCTCAGAGAGACATAACAAACCGCTCATGAATATGGAGTCATCCAATTTACATGTTTTAGTCAGAGAGGAGAAAACATACACAGGCAGTAAAGAGTCAGTGACGACTGGAAGTTCTGACACGAGACGACCCAGCAAACAGAGGGAACATCTTCCTTCTGGAACATCTTCCTTCTGGAACGTCTTCCTTCTGGAACGTCTTCCTTCTGGAACGTCTTCCTTCTGGAACATCCAAATCTCAAAATCTCAAAATCTCAAAATCTCAAAATCTCAAAATCTCAAAATCTCAAAATCATTAAATCTCAAAATCTCAAAATCTCTAAATCTCAAAATCTCTAAATCTCTAAATCTCTAAATCTCAAACCCGTCATGTCTTCTGATGTTTAACCTGAACAATAATTCTTCTGCTCACATGTTCAGTTGTTACTGACTCATCTGATTGGAAATACACTTCATTAACAAACTCTTAAAGACACTCAGACTATGTTTAGATTTCGGTCATATCCAGATTGATTTCTGAAATGTGATTTATTTTTTTCTCTGTTGAAAAGCTGCATCACTCGTGTAGCTACACATACGTTGTTACCATGGCAACCCGTGCAGATAGGTTGGTGATGTCTGGTCACACCAGATCTGATCTGTTCACTTGTAAATAACAGTGCAGACAATCTGTACGTGGAAGTGTTTTAATGAACTCCACTGAGGTGAAGATAACTTTTGGTTTTAATTCTGAGTTGTCTGATTTTCTTACAGCTAGTCGGGTTTCATGTCTTCATGGATCTTCATCTCTGAGAGCTGCATGTTTCCTTTGGTACTAAATATTCATGATAATTATGACAGACTCAAACCTCAAGCTCCTTCTCTGGAAGTGTTTTACCTGGTCAGGTGCATCCTACTTGATAACTAGAGACCATTATCATCTGATTGTCATTCATCTCTTGAAGTATAACGTTTATCAGACTAACATTTATGTTGGAGACACACCATATATGTCCTGAAGTGTCAGCTTCAGTTTCAGCCTCCTGTTTTCATTAATCAAGTGTTCATTCCTCAACAGAAGCATTTTGGACATCTGAGACTAAGAAAATATACTCCGTCTTTTACTGAACGGTAAAAGCAGTTCATGGGAATCACCATGGATACGACGAAGACCTGCTTGTACTGTAATCCTCTGCCTTTAATGCACAGTTAATCCGTCTGTTCTCTCATAAATAAAATGTCAAATGAAAAACAAAAATGTACAGCTCATGTTTTAAAGGTGTAATCTGTGAAAAAGAAAAAGAAGAACAGACCTGATAGCTGCTGTTATTATAAATGGTCCCCCGCAGCATCCGAACAGCCGGGTGGCTGGGTGGCAGTACGAAGGAGGCATAGTCCCAAGAAGAAGCCCACGGTTCACCACCGACCCCTTCACGTCTCCAACAGATTTTCCCCACTCTGTGAAACATCTGCTGAGAAACCAACTCTGGTTATTGGAGACTCTATTTAACGTGAAGTTAGTGAAACCAGCGGCCAGAGACAGATGTCTTCCCGGGGCCAGAGTCAGATGTCTTCCAGGGGCCAGAATCAGATGTCTTCCAGGGGCCAGAGTCAGATGTCTTCCAGGGGACATAGTCAGATGTCTTCCCGGGGACAGAGTCAGATGTCTTCCCGGGGCCAGAGTCAGATGTCTTCCAGGGTCCAGAGTCAGATGTCTTCCCGGGGCCAGAGTCAGATGTCTTCCCGGGGCCAGAGTCAGATGTCTTCCAGGGTCCAGAGTCAGATGTCTTCCCGGGGCCAGAGTCAGATGTCTTCCCGGGGCCATAGCAGGCGACATTGAATCAAACCTGAAACTGCTGACTAAGGCGAATCATGAATCCAGTCAGATTGTTATTAACATCGGCAGTAACGACACCCGGTTACACCAATCGGAGGTCACTAAAGTTAATGTGGAATCGGTGTGCAACTTTTCGAAAACAACGTGGGACTCCGTAGTTTTCTCTGGACTCCTTCCTAACCGGACCAGTGATGATATGTTCAGCCGTACGTCTTCACTTCACCGCTGGTTGTCGAGGTGGTGTCCCGCTAACAACGTGGGCTTCATTGATAATTGGAATACTTTCTGGGGGAAACCTGGTCTGATCTGGAGAGACAGCATCCATCCTACTTTGGATGGTGCAGCTCTTCTTTCTAGAAACATGGCCATGTCTCTTAACAGCCCTAAAACCTGACATCCAGGGTTGAAGTCAGGACGCAGAGCTGCAGTCTTACAGCTCCTCTGCAGCTTCTTTAGAGCTGTCACTCACCCAAAACCTTCAACATCCTGTAGAGGTTGTGTCTGTACCCAGACCACCCATATTTAAAAAAAACTCAAGGAAAGATGGATCAATAAAAATGTAATAAAAATGGATCCTACCAAATTAATGGATCAAAAAAATCTGACAATTAAAAGCGGATTATTAAATATGAGATCTCTCTGGTCTAAATCTCTGTTAGTAAATGACTTGATAACTGATCATCAGATTGATTTACTCTGTCTCACAGAGACCTGGCTGCAACAGGAAGAATATGTTAGTTTTAATGAAGCAACTCCTCCCAGTCATATTCATTATCATATTCCTAGAGATTCAGCAGGAGGAGGAGGAGGAGGAGAAGGAGGAAGAAGAGGAGGAGGAGGAGGAGGAGGAGGAAGAAGAGGAGAAGTAGGAGAAGGAGGAGGAGGTGGAGGAGGAGGAGGAGGAGTGGCAGCAATCTTCCACTCAAGTTTATCAATTAATCCAAAGCCTAAACTTAGTTATAAATCATTTGAGAGTCTGACTCTTAGTCTCTCACCCAAACTGGAAAGCAGAGAAACGGATTGTATTGTTGTTGTTTATCTCCCACCTGGTCCTTATTCAGAGTTTCTAACTGAATTCTGACTTTTGATCAGATTTAGTGCTGAGTTCAGATAAAGTGATGATAGTGGGAGACTTTAACATTCATGTTGACGTGGACAACGACAGCCTCAGTTCTACTTTCAGCTCATTATTAGATTCTATAGGCTTTTATCAGGATGTAAATAAACCCCGTCACCGTGGTAACCACACCCTCCATCTGGTTCTGTTGTATGAGATGGAAACTGAAAATGTTGTTGTATTTCCTCCAAACCCTGTTTTGTCGGACCACTTCTTATTAACATCTGAAGTTACAATAATGGACTACACAGCATGTGGGAATAAATCCCACTACAGTAGATGTCTGTCAGATGATGCCGTGGCCAAGTTTAAGGAAGCAGTTACATGTTTATCCTCTTCGATGCCGTGTGTTAAAGCAGTGGAAGACATCTACGTTGATCTTAGTCCCACACAAGTGGATCATCTGGTAGAAACACTGCAGTATCTCTGCTACAACTCTAGATGATGTCGCCCCTCTGAAGAAGAGAGTCATGAACCAGAGGAAGTTGTCTCCATGGTACAACTCAGAACTACGCTCTGCTAGGCAGCGACTAGAAAGATGGAAAGGAAATGGAGTTCCACTAATTTAGAAGAATTTCACCTGCCTGGAAGGATAGTCTAATATTATATAAGAAAGCTTTTCGTAAGGCCAGAACTTTATATTATTCATCATTAATAGAGGATAACAAGAACAACCCCAGGTTTCTTTTCATCACTGTAGCAGGCTGACAAAGAGTCCCAGTTCTGTTGAGCCCTCTATTCCTTCAGCTCTCAGCAGTAATGACTTCATTAACTTCTTTACTAATAAAATTCTTACTATCAGGGAGCGAATCGGGCCGATCCTTCCTGACACCATCACTGATGTGTTGCTAAGCAACAGCAGCCCTGAAAGCAACTGTAGGACCAGATGTAAACTTGGAACATTTCTCCTGTTGAGCTCTCTGAGTTAACTAGAATTATTTCTTCATCTGGATCCTCTAGCTGTCTGTTAGATCTCATCCCAACTAAACATTTTAAGGAAGTCTTCCCTTTAATTAATACTTCCATATTAGATCAGATCAACCTATCTATTGTAACTGGCTATGTACCGCAGGCTTTTAAAGTGGCTGTAATTAAACCTTTACTTAAAAAGCCAACTCTTGATCAGCTGTTTTAGGAAACTACAGACCAATTTACAACCTGACATTTATTTCTAAAATCCTTGAAGAAGTTGTTTCAAATCAACTTTGTGATCATTTACAAAGGAACGATCTGTTTGAAGATTTTCAGTCTTTAGAGTTCATCATAGCACAGAAACAGCTCTGGTGAAAGTTACTAAGAACCTTTTATTAGCCTCAGATACTGGACTAGTCTCTGTACTTGTTCTTCTGGACCTCAGTGCTGCTTTTGATACGATTGATCATACGATCTTATTACAGAGATTAGAAGACGTTACGAAGATTAAAGGAACTGCATTAGACTGGTTCAAATCCTACTTATCAGATAGATTCCAGTTTGTCCATGTCAACAATGAGTCTTCCAGACAAACAAGAGTTAGTTATGGAGTTCCACAAGGCTCAGTGTTAGGCCCAATACTTTTTACTTTGTACATGCTTCCATTAGGAGATGTCATCAGGAAGCACTGCATCAACTTCCATTGTTATGCAGATGACACTCAGCTATATCTTTCTATAAAACCAGATGAAACTAATCAGTTAGTAAAACTTGAAGCCTGTCTAAAAGACATAAAGGCCTGGATGACCAAAAACTTCCTGCTTCTAAATTCAGACAAAACAGAAGTTCTTGTACTTGGTCCTAAACACCTCAGAAACTCTTTCTGTAATCACTTAGTTACTCTAGATGACGTTGTCTTGGCCTCCAGCAAAACTGTGAGGAACCTTGGAGTCATCTTTGATGAGGATTTGTCCTTTAGACACCATATAAAGCAAATCTCCAGAACTGCCTTCTTTCATCTACATAATATTAATAAAATCAGGAAAATCCTTCCTCAGCGTGACGCAGAAAAACTCATTCATGCGTTTGTTACTTCTAGACTAGATTATTGTAATTCCTTGTTGTTAGGATGTCCAAATTACTCATTAAAAACCTGCAGCTGATCCAAAATGCTGCATCAAGAGTACTGACAGGATTTAACAAGAGAGATCATATTTCTCCAGTTTTAGCTTCTCTTCACTGGCTTCCTGTTAAATCAAGAATAGAATTTAAAATTCTCTTGATGACTTACAAAGCTCTACATGATCAGGCTCCATCATATCGTAGAGATCTTATAGAACCATATAATCCTAGCAGAGCACTTCGCTCTCAGTACGCTGGTCTACTTGTGGTTCCTAGAGTTTACAGAAGTAGAATAGGAGGCGGAGCTTCAGTTTTCAGGCTCCTCCCCTGTGGAACCAGCTCCCAGTTTGTGTTGGAGGGGCAGAAACCCTCTCTAGCTTTAAGATTAGACTCAAACGTTCCTTCTTGATAAAGCCTATAGTTAGGGCTGGCTCAGGTAGACCTGAACCAACCCTGAGTTATGCTGTTATAGGCCGAGGCTGCTGGAGGACCTCGTTACATGCTGAGCTTCTTTTCTTTCCTCCTACTCTTTAACTGACTCATACCTCACCATCTTCTTCTCTCCCATAGTTTCTTCTTATTGTCTGTTGTCTCCATTCAGTTCCTTCGCTCGTGTAGTTTCTGTTCTTTCTTTTCCAGATGTGAGACAATGTGGGACAATGTGCAACAATGTGGGACATGTGGGACAATGTGGGACAGTCTGGGAAATGTGAGACAATGTGGGATATGCGGGGAAATGTGGGACAAGTGGGAAAGTGTGGGACAATGTGGGAAAATGTGGGAAATGTGGGACATTGTGGGATGTGTGGGGAAATGTGGGACAGTCTGGGATAATGTGGGGCAGTGTGGGACAGTGTTGGACATGTGGTAAAATGTGGGACAATGTGAGACAATGT
Organism: Embiotoca jacksoni; assembly: GCF_022577435.1. Classification (NCBI taxonomy): domain Eukaryota; kingdom Metazoa; phylum Chordata; class Actinopteri; family Embiotocidae; genus Embiotoca; species Embiotoca jacksoni. The sequence continues at coordinate 143,467 of NW_027185242.1, forward strand.
GGGACAGTGCGGAACATGTGGTAAAATGTGGGACAGTCTGGGACATGTGAGACATGTAAGGAAATGTGGGACAATGTGGGATAGTGTGGGACAGTGTGGGATGTGGGAAAATGTGGGACATGTGGGACAATGCGGGAAATGTGTGGAAATGTGGGACAATGTGGGATAATGTGGGGCAGTGTGGGACAGTGTGGGACATGTGGTAAAATGTGGGACAATGTGAGACAATGTGGGACAGTGTGGAACATGTGGTAAAATGTGGGACATGTGGGGCAATGTGGGACAGTCTGGGACATGTGAGACATGTAAGGAAATGTGGGACAATGTGGGACGTGGGAAAATGTGGGACATGTGGGAAATGTGGGGAAATGTGGGACAATGTGGGATCATGTGGGGCAGTGTGGGACATGTGGGGAAATGTGGGACATGTGGGGCAATGTGGGACCGTCTGGGACATGTGAGACATGTAAGGAAATGTGGGACAATGTGGGATAGTGTGGGACAGTGTGGGACGTGGGAAAATGTGGGACATGTGGGACAATGTGGGAAATGTGGGACAATGTGGGGCAGTGTGGGACAGTGTGGGACTTGGTCAAATGTGGGACAATGTGGGACAATGTGGGATAGTGTGGGACAGTGTGGGACGTGGGAAAATGTGGGACATGTGGGATAATGCGGGAAATGTGGGACAATGTGGGACACATAGGGAAATGTGTGAAATGTGTGGAAATGTGGGACAATGTGGGACAATGTGGGGCAGTGTGGGACATGTGGTAAAATGTGGGACAATGTGGGACAATGTGGGGCAGTGTGGCACAGTGTGGGAAAATGTGGGACAATGTGGGACAGTGTGGGACATGTGGGGAAATGTTGGACAATGTGGGATATGTGGGGAAATGTTGGACAATGTGGGACATGTGGGGAAATGTGGGACAAGTGGGACATGGGAAAATGTGGGACATGTGGGGAAATGTTGGACAATGGGGGAAATGGGGGAAATGTGGGACAATGTGGGACAATGTGGGCCATGCGGGACAATGTGGAACAGTGTGGAACAGTGTGGGACAGTGTGGGACATGTGGGAAAATGTGAGACTACGTGGGACAGTGTGGGACATGTGGCAAAATTTGGGACAATGTGGGATATGTGGGGAAATGTTGGACAATGTGGGACGTGGGGAAATGTGGGACATGTGGGACGTGGGGAAATGTGGGACATGTGGGACGTGGGGAAATGTGGGACATGTGGGACAATGTGGGACATGTGGAGAAATGTTCGACAATGGGGGAAATGTGGGACAATGTGGGTCATGCGGGACAATGTGGAACAGTGTGGGACAGTGTGGGACATGTGGTAAAATGTGGGACAATGTGAGACAATGTGGGACATGTGGGACATTGTGGGACATGTGGGGAAATGTGGGACCGTCTGGGACATGTGAGACATGTAAGGAAATGTGGGACAATGTGGGATAGTGTGGGACAGTGTGGGACGTGGGAAAATGTGGGACATGTGGGACAATGTGGGAAATGTGGGACAATGTGGGGCAGTGTGGGACGTGGGAAAATGTGGGACATGTGGGATAATGCGGGAAATGTGGGACAATGTGGGACACATAGGGAAATGTGGGAAATGTGTGGAAATGTGGGACAATGTGGGACAATGTGGGGCAGTGTGGGACATGTGGTAAAATGTGGGACAATGTGGGACAATGTGGGGCAGTGTGGGACATGCGGGACAATGTGGAACAGTGTGGGACATGTGGGAAAATTTGGGACAATGTGGGACATGTGGGACAGTCTGGGACATGTGAGACAATGTGGGACATGTAGTGAAATGTGGGACAATGTGGGATAGTGTGGGACATGTGGGGAAATGTGGGACATGCGGGACAATGTGGGACAGTGTGGAATATGTGTGACAATGTGGGACATGCGGGACAATGTGGGACAGTGTGGGACAATGTGGGACATGTAGGGAAATGTGGGACAACATGGGATAGTGTGGGATAATGTGGGTTAATGTGTGACATGTGGGACAACGTGGGACAGTGTGGGACAATGTGGGACATGTAGGGAAATGTGGGACAACATGGGATAGTGTGGGATAATGTGGGTTAATGTGTGACATGTGGGACAATTTGGGACAGTGTGGGACAATGTGGAACATGTGGGAAAATGCTGGACAATGTGGGACATGTGGAGAAATGTGGGACAATGTGGGTTAATGTGGGACAATGTGGGACATGTAGGACAATGTGGGATAATGTGGGATAAAAAAATAAAAAAATGTCCCCTTCTGGGATTAATAAAGTATGTACAGTATCTGTCTATCTAGCTATAATGTGGGACAATGTGGGACACGTTACCAAGTCGTCAAAACTTTTGTTATGTCTCTCTAACTTAGAAGATAATAACACAAACAGACTGCAGGTAACAGACCTTCAGTAAGTGAAGGAGAAAACAATTATATTTTGCATCAATGCAACTTTCCCAGGAGTTATGTCACTGATGTTTCCTCGTCTGTCCGGCAGATATTTTGATGGTTTTATTTGTTTTAACTACTTTTCCAGATTTTGCAAATTTATTAAAAAGTGGGTCTAAATGTTGTCTCGGTATGTGGGACACTGCATGAAGGACACCGGGTCACCGTATGATGATGATGTGACTGAACCCTGAGGTGCGAACATGTGACACCAAACTTCACACAGAACAAACTGCGGTTCCTCTAAATGACCACTCATCAGAAAACATCACACATTCAGACACATCTTTAAAAGTCTGACCAGTGTGTTGAACCAGCAGCTCTGGTTTCTGTTCAGGTTGTCGGTGACCATTTAAACATGGAGGACATCACGTCACTGCTCGTGTGTCAGAGCGATTTATTAGTTTAATAAGGACGGCAGTAGAAGTCAGGTGTTTGTGACAGGAAGAAGGAATGTTTCGTGTTTGGAGGAATCCTTCACAACTTTCAGCTGCCAATTTTCTAACAATGCTTATTTGTCAGAGATGCTGCTGGAAAACACCTTTCATTCTTCTGGCGCATTTTAAGATAGCTGGTTGCCAGAGTTGGACAATATGGCTTTTGTCTTAGTGTTTCTTCATCTGCAGATAGACGGAGGAGATAAACGGGTGCCAGAGGACCGACACACATGGAGGTATGGAGCACGTATGTTACACTGGCAGTTAGACAGCAGCTCTGATTTCAGCAGGCAGCTGTCACTCACTCTCAATAAAACCACCTTCATAGTGAGGGAATCTGATTCTTTATCAGGATATCATTCATACTTTTAAACAGTTATTAATTAAACACGTGTTCATGCCACTCAATAACGATTCTTTACCATCTGACATCACAGATTATAAAGACATCGGAGCCTCCTGCACGTCCAGCTCAACAAACACTTTGGATTTCCTGTGAAACATGAAGACATGCTCATGATCTGCTGCTGTGTGTTGCTGAGAGGGAATCTGAGACGGAGCAGTAACGAGGAAGTCGGTCTACAGGAAAACAGTAGATGGAGTCACGTTTGAGGAAACTCAGGCTGGAATGTCATGAAAAAAACCCAAAATACAGATAATTCCTTTAATGTACCAGACAAACATCCACGCTGTGGTTTTCATTTAAAGTGTTGTAATGTTTTAAAGTAATAATTATTTCGTCGATCAGGGCTGCATGGAGTGAAAACTACTCTCTCAGTACATTTTTAAAAGTCCATGAAAACATAATTTATACACAAAAGTGGAAAATGTATACATTATAGTTAAAAAAAAATACTTTATCTATTACAAAAATATTTGTCTTGTTACAATGTTACTATGAAATTATTGTAGAGGAAAGTGTGTTAGTTTTAGTGCAGTGTGTTTAAAATAATACAAATTACAGTCATAAAAAAAACATACGGTGTGGATGGAAAGTAATACAAATTAAAACTGCAAGCAGTGATGTACAGGCCCTCGCACTCCGGTGCGCCGCCTCCCCCAAAGCCATCTCCCCCGAAGCCGTCTCCCCGACGTGCAGCGCGCGAGGGAACGCGTATACCCGCCGGGGCATCTCTTTCGGGGGCGCTCTCGAGCCGTTTGGCCGCACCCATTCGCGACTCCACTAGAATACGACATTTTTCGCTGGGAGACATATGTGTATCCACTTTCATGAGTTTTTGAATATGATAAATCTTCCAAAAAGGAAAATCACTTTACGTAAGAAGAAGAAGAAGAACGACGACGACTAACTACCAAGAACGAGAAAATTTTTACGAAATACAATAGGGCTTTCGCACCGATGCTCGGTGCTCGGGCCCTAATAAAACTGCAAGCAGTGATGTACGGGCCCTCGCACTCCGGCGCGCCGCCTCCCCGAAGCCGTCTCCCCAAAGCCGCCTCCCCGAAGCCGTCCCCCCGAAGCCGTCTCCCCAAAGCCGTCCCCCTGAAGCCATCTCCCCGAAGCCGTCTCCCCAAAGCCGTCTCACCGACGTGCAGTGCGCGAGGGACCGCGTATACCCACTTAAAGTTGCTATTTTTGTCTCATTTCCTGTCTCCAGCAGGGGGCTTTGGCGAGCCGTTTGGCCACACTGACTCACAAAACACATCAGCTGTATCGTCTCACCATGCCGAACGTATGTCACTCGTTTCGTGAGGTTTCAAGCATCCGTTGACCTTAAACATCAACTTCCTGTGTCACGGCGAGCGAGCCGTTTGGCCACGCCCACTCGCAAAACACATCAGATGTATCGTCTCACCACGCCGGATGTATGTGACACGTTTTGTGAGGTTTGAAGCATCTGTTGACCTTAAACATCAACTTCCTGTGTCACGGCGAGACATCAAACTTTGCCACATCGTCACGGCGACGCCCATTGACAAAGTCGAACGAATGTCTCAATATATCATCAACTACATGTTTAGGTTATTGTGACCCGACTTTACGTTCATGTGATCAACCAGCTCGACGTAGAATGTGAACGTATGAAAAGTGTCATTTCCAGTGGCCAACAGGGGGCGCTACGACTATGAGCGAATATTACCCCACAGGGGTCTTCAGGGCGGGGCTGTTATCATACCTGTGATGTTTGGAGAAGGTCGGTCCATGTACATAAGATTTAAAGCAACTCGTAGTTTCATGGCGAGACACTCAAAATGGCCGCCTCTCACGGGCACACACATCGATGAAAACGAATTATTTTGATAACTTTTAATCCCAAACATGTTTTCTATCCATAGAACCTAAATTCAAGTCGGTCCGACAAAATCCATCGGAGGAGTTCGACAAACTACAACGTGTCAGAATTGCCCAAAATGGCGACTAAATTCAAAATGGTGGACTTCCTGTCCAGTTGACATAACGGTGCGATGTAACTTTTTTGTGCGTCTCGGTGTGATACACGTGTCCACTGGATTTGGTGAATTTAGGTAAATGTGGCCACCGGGGCATCTCTGTAGGGGGCGCTCACAAGCCGTTTGGCCACGCCCACTCACAACTCCACTGGAATACGAAATTTTTCGCCGGGAGACAAATGTGTCTTTCATGAGTTTTTGAATATGATAAAGTCTCCAAAAAGGCAAATCACTTTTCGTAACGATAAGAAGAACGCGCAAGAAGAACATCTTTACGAAATACAATACATATAGAATATATAAAAATAAAAGGACATCCAGTCAATAAATGAGGAAGTCAACCGTTCTCACTGGTCAAATGTCGTCGAAATGTTTGAGTAAATCCTTTTAAAGGACAAATTGGCTACTTTTAATGTGGATGATGACTCAGTGCTGATGTTATTTGTTGTCCATTAACCAATAAATTCCTAATAATGTGCTGAATTGAGTTAAAAGCTGAGATTTTCTGAGTTTTCCTGGAACAGTTGGACATGTGACAGGTCTCCCTCCTTGTTGTGCCCACTCAACGAAAAAACTATAAACAGCTGGATGATCACGCCTGCAGAGAGCAGGACACAGGAAACAAGGTGGTTATTGATATTACATATACGGTCTGCAGTGATTGGACGTCACATCAAAAGTGTTGAATGTTCTTTCAAGAGAACGATTTATTTTTTAGAAGGAGGAAGCTCTTTACTCCCGGTCGACAACCAGCTCCTCTGATGGCAAAAAAACATCATCATCACCAACACAGTGCAGCAGTGAAGACAGTCACTGACTTTAAACACGCATGAAGCCACGTAATTAAACAAATCAGCGTCTCCCCATCTGAAAACTTGGACTATTTCATCTCCTCAACCAGCTGTGGTGTCGTGACAGTGACTGATCTGAGACTGAAGACAACATCTCCTCCAACATGGGACTTTCTAATGAACACAGCGAGAATCTATCAGAGCAGATTTGACCTGCAGCAGATCACTGCATGCAACCGGTGAGGACAACAAGTGTAACTGTTCATGCACACACTGAAATATATTTAAAAAAAATAAAAAAAAGTATTTCATCCTCATACTTTGCAACCCTTTATATATGTTCCTGCATGCTGACTGCAGTTATAACAATCCCAATAAGTTGCTCTCCATGTTGCAGCTGGTGGGAGGAGCCAACATGTTCAGCCATGCATCTATCCATCAGAATCAGAAGTTGGATGAAGAACCGGTTTTTTAGGCTGCAGAGCTCTGAGGGAACATTCAGCACATGTTTGTTATTCTAAGATTTAACATCGTTAGACAACTCCGTCTCTCGCTGCATCGTCCTCTGCCAGACGTCTTCACATCAGAAACAGAACATTTTCTGACACTGACTCAGTTTCCACTGGAACTCCTCTCTCCCAGCTCACGGTCTGCTGCAGGACGACATGGCTGCTTCATGTTTCAGCTGAAGGAGCCTGCAGCAGAGAGCAGGTAACACATCTGATGAGAGCAGGAACAACCAGGCTGGAGGAAAAACACACGCTGGCAATTATCAATGAGTCTTATTGTTAACTCAACTGTTTCATGAAGAAAACCTGGTTAATAGTGGTGACGCAACATGGAGATTTAAATCTTAAATTAATTCATATTCAAAGTAAAAGTAAGAATACTCACATACCAAATGTTTGTATCACAATTTCTGATTATGTAAAAGAAAAATATATGACTGACATTTTATGAGTGTGTAACTAATATTGTTAATGAGAAACATTTCCCTCGAAAGTATTAACATTAAATGCAGAGATCATAACTACACAATCACACGTATAAATCTGTTTAAGGTTTCCTGGAGCCTTCATCATTTAGGATAAAAAGACGGAACTGAACAACTGAAAATAATAATCAACCATTGTTTGTAGCCGACTGTCTGTCAGAGTTTAGTCCTTATTGGACCGTCTGTCTGTCTGGGAGCTGCAGCAGGGGGAGGTGGTGGGTGGGGCTCTGGGAACGCTGCCAGGTGCAGAGATAATTAGTTCAGGTGTATCATACTGACTGAATACTCGTTCCATAAATCTTTGGAGAAGAGTGTCGAGGCCAACGACTCGTTCTGCAGCTGAACGCACACGTTCCTGGAAGCAGGTGGACGGTCGGAGGACACGTCTCCGTATGATCAGTGGGATTCACTCAATAACCTCCCAGTGAACATCCTCCCGACTGTCGGTAGCGCTGATAAAACCCTTGAAGGGAGCCTTCTGTCTCTGTTTCCATGGCAACGTACAGTAGTGGTGCAGGAACTGTCTTTATGTGCAGGAAGACTGAAAGAAGAAACTAGAAGAACTGTCATCTGCAAACAGAGAAGACATTCTGAGTCTGTTTGTGATGTCCTGACGGAGGACGACCTGTTTGTGATGTTGACGGAGGACGACCTGTTTGTGATGTTGACGGAGGACGACATGTTTTTTTTTATGTCCTGACGGAGGACGACCTGTTTGTGATGTCCTGACGGAGGACGACCTGTTTGTGATGTCCTGACGGAGGACAACCTGTTTGTGATTGTCCTGACGGAGGACGACCTGTTTGTGATGTTGACGGAGGACGACCTGTTTGTGATGTTGACGGAGAACGACCTGTTTGTGATCGTCCTGACGGAGGACGACCTGTTTGTGATCGTCCTGACGGAGGACGACCTGTTTGTGATCGTCCTGACGGAGGACGACCTGTTTGTGATGTTGACGGAGGACGACCTGTTTGTGATGTTGACGGAGAACGACCTGTTTGTGATCGTCCTGACGGAGGACGACCTGTTTGTGATCGTCCTGACGGAGGACGACCTGTTTGTGATGTTGACGGAGGACGACCTGTTTGTGATGTTGACGGAGGACGACCTGTTTGTGATGTTGACGGAGAACGACCTGTTTGTGATCGTCGTGACGGAGGACGACCTGTTTGTGATGTTGACGGAGGACGACCTGTTTGTGATCGTCCTGACGGAGGACGACCTGTTTGTGATCGTCCTGACGGAGGACGACCTGTTTGTGATGTTGACGGAGGACGACCTGTTTGTGATCGTCCTGACGGAGGACGACCTGTTTGTGATGTTGACGGAGGACGACCTGTTTGTGATCGTCCTGACGGAGGACGACCTGTTTGTGATCGTCCTGACGGAGGACGACCTGTTTGTGATGTTGACGGAGGACGACCTGTTTGTGATCGTCCTGACGGAGGACGACCTGTTTGTGATCGTCCTGACGGAGGACGACCTGTTTGTGATGTTGACGGAGGACGACCTGTTTGTGATGTCCTGACGGAGGACGACCTGTTTGTGATCGTCCTGACGGAGGACGACCTGTTTGTGATCGTCCTGATGGTCTCCATTCAGTCTCCATTCAGTCTCCATTCCTTCCCACAGAGAAGTTTCTGAACCACCTCAGAGACGTCTTCCAGAGATATGAGTGAGCCTTGAGCTCTCCAGACTCCTTAGAAGACATGTTGGTGGGCTTCAGGAGTTCCTCAAAGTGCTCCCTCCACACTCTAAATCATCAGGTCTCCTCTCCAGCTGAGAACAGTTTGGGTACTTCCACTTTACAGAAATTCTTCTTATGAAGGTCCTTCTTCGTGGCCTTAGTGAACTCTTCCAAACCACAGCTGCTGCAGCTGAAGCTCTTCTGGCCTGCAGCTGTGAGTCAGGGTCTTCCTCTTTAAGTGACCTTCTCATTCTCCGGGTAGATCTCCAACACAGCGGCACTCAGCTGGGCCTCCTTAACTCTTCACATCCACCTGCACCTCTCAACCTCGGCAACTCTGGAAAAAGAAAAAGAGTAAATTTTAAGCCGACAACTCTCAGAGGAGAAGACAACCATCTACTCACGTAGTTAATGAAAATGAAAAAAGAACTCGTGGATCTGTGGGTTCTGGTCTGGCCAATGAAAATTGGCCCAGTAGTTTTTCCTTCATCCCTCTGACAGACAGAATCAATCTGAATGCACTGAATGCTAATTAAAACCTTTTTCCTTGATCATGTGTGGAAAGCAAAGGACAATAAAAGTCAGTCAGTGTAAAGAGAGAGAACCAATTAGACACTGTTTTGCCCTGAAAAGTCTTTCTCTACATAAGAACATTAAAACTGAATAATCCTGTCAACCCAACAAACACGTTTAAACGTCAATGTTGCAACATCATTATGTTGCAAATTGAATTGTAAAGTGTGACTTAAACGGTCTCAAAAACAATCCTGCAGAATGTTTTTATCGTCAGACCTTCAAGAGTTCCTTCAAAAACTGTCTTTACAACAAAAACATCATTTATTAATGTGTTTTTTCTTCCAAACACCTCCTTTATGTGTATGTGACCTTTGACCTGCTGATCCAATGCATCACATCAGAAAACACTGAATCAGGTTATTTTGGAAGCTGATGATAAAACAGTATATTTTATGATTTACTTGTTGCTAATGACAACCGGAAAAATAACCTTTACGTTCAGTTTGGGATGGTGACCTGAGACTTCATGTAGTTTCCATCAGGAATGTGAATATTGATGCACGTGTGATGGAGAATTCATCTTCCTTGTTTTTTCTTCAGATTAACTTTCCTCCTCTTCGTCATCAAACAAGTGCATTCAGGTTCAGACCCTCCCCACTCACACACACACACACACACACACACACACACACACACACAGCTAGTTTTCATGTGGGGCGGCGGTTGTGTGTATGCTTGTGTAAACAATAAGAGTGCGTCAGCTGTGTGCAGCGTCGTCCTGCGGCGGTCGGCCTCCTGACAGACAGACAGCACGAAGTTCCTTTGTTTCATCTAGGAACAGAAGTTGTATTGTGGTTGAGCTGTTTCACTGCACAGGAATGTGCTGTTGAGAGAAGCCAATAGAAAACACACACCCAAGTGTTTTCACTGTAGATAATATCACTGCTTCATAATGACAGCTGATAAGTTTTCTGGACGAGTAGAGATGAAGATTTATGATTTATTTATGGATTTAAAAATGTTCTCACTGATGCACAGAACAGACAGAAGTTTGTTTGACTGAACTGGGTTTATTGTGGTTATCATTTGCATTAGAATTAGTACATTCCTGACCTGCGGTTACTCCCTGCTGATATATAACAATGGTCACATATGAATTTATACATGTACACACTCATCCTCGCATGTTTACAGTGATGCTCAAAGGTTTCAAGGACTGTTATTAATCACACCTGATCTCCAGTCGGGTTCCCTCTAATTGATCACTGATCAAGTTTATTGATCACACCTGCTGCTGTTACTGAGACTGCAGCCATGCCTCTGCTGTGGTTATCATTATTCTGTATTTAAAGGCAAAGCTGAATGTACGCACACACGCACACGTTCTTCAGCTGTCAATCCTCCATCTTCCAGACATTGTCTTTTAGAACCAGAGCCGGATCTGTTGGAGAAGTTCTGCTGAAACATCCTGGAGATCTTTTACACTCAGATCAGACCCAGTGGATCAGTTTGGTTCTGATGCATCAGACTGAATCTGATACTGTTGGTCAGAATGAAGAGAATCTAGTGAGGCTCATCAAAGAGGAAAATAATTATCCATCTAATCTAATCGGGTATTGAACAAGCTGTAGTGAACAGTCAGCGCCAGAACCTGAACCCATCCATCCCTCTGACCTCAGGTGAACAGTCCAGAGGCTGAAGAGCAAAACCCATCCTGAGAATGAAAAGCAGAGCCCATCCAGAGGCTGAGCAAGAACCCAACCCAAGCTGGGACCTGGACTAGGAAACCGGTAGCAATGTCAGAACATCTCAGAGAAGACTCGGAACCAGGAGAAGACTCAGAACCAGAGGTCTGTGTGGGACAGGTGGTGGTAGTGTGGTGCAACGTGGACCTCGTCACAACGAGACCAGATGAAATACTTGGGACAAATGCACAGTAGTGACAGAATAATGCGAATGAATGAAAGGACACGCCGTCTCTGGGGACTCGGTTCTGTCCACTCACAGAAACATGTTGTCCAACCTTCTTTTCTGAAATTTTGTGTCACAGTTTTGACCTTTCTGACTCAAAGTCCTGTATTTGGTCCCAGTCTGACACTCACGTGAACTCTATATATTCAGATGTGTCCAATCCAAACAGAGACAGGGAGCGGGGACCTCTGGTGGGCGGAGGGAGGGACACCGGCAACAAACCAAATGACTTCAATACATAAAAGCCAAACTGTGACATGTTGTGTTTTCTGATGTAGTTTTATTTCTGTCACTCAGCGGTTCTTTTACAGCTGCTTGTTTCTTATTTCAAACATTTCACTTCCAACGGTTCAGTATGTGATGACCCGGTTCTCCTCCATCTCCAGACCCATGGACAGGTCAGGACAGGTGCACACAGCAGCCTGCTGCTTCAGTCCCTCTGTATAAACAGTAGATAGAACGTGTCTGCAGAGACAGGCCTGCTTTACATCCGACACACACGGCTTCTGGCAGGAGACGACACTCGAGGAACATCCGGCAGCTTCCTTCTCTAAAACCCTCGTGTTTTGACAAGAAATTCTTTGTGAGCCACTGTTTGAAATGTGCGACTGTGAACGTCTGCCGCTCTGAGAGTCTGCTGTCAGGTGGGAACTGTTCCTACTGGCCTGCTACAGCTTTCAGTTCAGTGGAGAAGAGGTTGAAATGTCTTTGTGTCTGTATGTGAGGGCTGTGTGACACATGTATGATCTGTAAACAGTGAGATTATCATAGTGCTGAAATTCATAAGGAACCCTCCTCCGTCCTCAGAGATGGACTCATATTGATCCTCCTAATGAGAAACAGTGAGATCATGTGTTCTCAGCCCTCCTTTTGTTGGACACAGCTGAGGAACACATGATGCAGTGTTCTTGTTTTTTTATCACACCTCATAAATCCACAGAAACCTACACAAACCACACGAGCAGCTGTAACTGACTGACTGCAGCCCAACGAGCCCTCCGACCTGACTGACAAGGGAAGAGAGTCTGCCGATGAAGACCAAAGTTTGATTCAATTCAATTTTATTTCTATAGCGCCAAATCACAACTCAAGTTATTTCATGGCACTTAACACATTAAAGTTCTTACAGCAGAACTTTACAACATTATACAGAGAAACCAACAATTCACACATAAGGGAGGAGGGAAAAAACTCCTCTTTAAGGGAGAAAAACCTCCAACAGAGGGAAGAAAAACTCTATTTAACAGGAAGAAACCTCCGACAGAACCAGGATCAGAGGTGGGCGGAGCATCTGTTAACAGAACCCGGTGGGCGGAGCATCTGTTAACAGAACCAGACTCAGAGGTGGGCGGAGCATCTGCCTCAACCGGTTGGGGTGAGAGGAGAGCAGAGAGAGAAAAGGACAGCATAGAGATAGAAGAGAAGAACTGTTGGTGGAGACGACAAGCGCAGAGCAGAGACATGCAGCTCCATGACGGAACATCTGGAAAAGAAAGAACAGAAACTACACGAGTGAAGGAACTGAATGGAGACAACAGACAATAAGAAGAAACTATGGGAGAGAAAAAGATGGTGAGGTATGAGTCAGTTAAAGAGTAGGAGGAAAGAAAAGGAGCTCAGCATGTAACGAGGTCCCCCAGCAGCCTCGGCCTATAACAGCATAACTAAGGGTTGGTTCAGGTCTACCTGAGCCAGCCCTAACTATAGGCTTTATCAAGAAGGAACGTTTGAGTCTAATCTTAAAGCTAGAGAGGGTTTCTGCCCCTCCAACACAAACTGGGAGCTGGTTCCACAGGGGAGGAGCCTGAAAACTGAAGCTCCGCCTCCCATTCTACTTCTGGAAACTCTAGGAACCACATCAGTCCACATCCTAACAACAAGGAATTACAATAATCTAGTCTAGAAGTAACAAATGCATGAATGAGTTTTTCTGCGTCACGCTGAGGAAGGATTTTCCTGATTTTATTAATATTACGGAGATGAAAGAAGGCAATTCTGGAGATTTGCTTTATATGGTGTCTAAAGGACAAATCCTCATCAAAGATGACTCCAAGGTTCCTCACAGTTTTGCTGGAGGCCAAGACAACGTCATCTAGAGTAACTAAGTGATTACAGAAAGAGTTTCTGAGGTGTTTAGGACCAAGTACAAGAACTTCTGTTTTGTCTGAATTTAGAAGCAGGAAGTTTTTGGTCATCCAGGCCTTTATGTCTTTTAGACAGGCTTCAAGTTTTACTAACTGATTAGTTTCATCTGGTTTTATAGAAAGATATAGCTGAGTGTCATCTGCATAACAATGGAAGTTGATGCAGTGCTTCCTGATGACATCTCCTAATGGAAGCATGTACAAAGTAAAAAGTATTGGGCCTAATACTGAGCCTTGTGGAACTCCATAACTAACTCTTGTTTGTCTGGAAGACTCATTGTTGACATGGACAAACTGGAATCTATCTGATAAGTAGGATTTGAACCAGTCTAATGCAGTTCCTTTAATCCTCGTAACGTCTTCTAATCTCTGTAATAAGATCGTATGATCAATCGTATCAAAAGCAGCGCTGAAGTCCAGAAGAACAAGTACAGAGACGAGTCCATTATCTGAGGCTAATAAAAGGTCGTTGGTAACTTTCACCAGAACTGTTTCTGTGCTATGATGAACTCTAAAGACTGAAAATCGTCAAACAGATCATTCCTTTGTAAATGATCACAAAGTTGATTTGAAACAACTTTTTCAAGGATTTTAGAAATAAACGTCAGGTTGCAAATTGGTCTGTAGTTTCCTAAAACAGCTGATCAAGAGTCATCTTTTTAAGTAAAGGTTTAATTACAGCCACTTTAAAAGCCTGCGGTACATAGCCGGTTACAATAGATAGGTTGATCTGATCTAATATGGAAGTATTAATTAAAGGGAAGACTTCCTTAAAAAGTTTAGTTGGGATGAGATCTAACAGACAGCTAGAGGATCCAGATGAAGAAATAATTCTAGTTAACTCAGAGAGCTCAACAGGAGAGACATTTTCCTAGTTTACATCTGGTCTGATGAAGACTGTTGAGCAGCTGAAATTCTATATCACACAAGAATGGGACCACATTTCACTTTCAAAACTCCAGAAACTGGTCTCCTTATTTTCCAGACATTTACAGAGTTTTGTTAAAAGAAGAAAGTGGTGAATTGACAAACATGATAAAAACATGTTGGTGAAATCAAATTCAAAATGAGAATATATTTTTATAACACAATAACATTTCTTTGTTTCAACATTTGATGTTAAGTTTTTATTTACATTTTAAACAGTGGAAACAGCGCTGTATGAAACTAAAATCATGTGTATACTTCGAACAAAAGACTGAATGAGTGATTAACTGTAGTCTGAATTATCATTATATTCCCCTTCACTAGTTGAAGGTGAATTACAAATATTACAGCCCCTCTGTTTGAAATAAAAGCTGATCAATAAATTATTATCAGCTGCTAAATGAACTAATTATCATTTCTATGTGTTAACCTGATCATTCATATCTTTCTAGGGAAAAATAATCTAAACCCATCAGGATCATTTTTGTATTGATATGATGATTCTCTGTATTAATTCAAATTCAGTTTTCCGTCTAGGTAGATCGAAAACGTTTTTTCAGGACAAACATGAAAAGTTGCTCAATGCAGTGATGTCAGAGTTGTATGTCAGCCAACCAGCAGCCTGCAGCACAGCAGCCAGACACTGTTAAACTGGGTTGGAAAAGTACTGCGGAATAAAACTAGTTTACATGTACTAACAGTCCGGTGGTCATTCAGCTCTGTGTGAACATGGACTGGATATGTTGTTACTGTAGCAGTGATGTCCAGTTGGACTGAGATCATGTTTTTGTTTTACAGTGAATTATGTTTCCAACTATCGCCTCCTTCTCACTGACTCACAAACATGAACACGTGTGTCGTCCTCATGTTGTTAAATAAACAACCGGACATGTACAGGGAGAAGATGCACAGCTAAAATATAAATTAAAATAAATGAAGACATGAACAACTGACTCAATACATAAATAAATATCTCATTAAATTCACCAAAAATAATTAAAAACAAATACAGGCATTGAAAAACTGATATTTCTGTGTTAGTTAGTTTGTGTATTTATTTGCATTTGTAATAGTTGCAATCTACATTCACTTTTCCATTAATTGTTTTTCATTGAATTAATTTTATTTAAATGTGATTTTATTTATATATTATTTACCCTTTACATTTCCCCCTCTTCAAACTTATTTGCTTGTTTCTGTATATTATTTATGCATTTCTGGTTTATCACGTAAATGAGGGGCTGTTAATTTAAAGTGGAATGGATCGGCTGCACATCCTCCCTAACCAGTGGCCATCCGACTACAGAGATGACAACCGGTGGCCGTCCGACTACAGACATGACTACCGGTGGCCGTCCGACTACAGAGATGACTACCGGTGGCCGTCCGACTACAGACATGACTACCGGTGGCCGTCCGACTACAGAGATGACTACCGGTGGCCGTCCGACTACAGACATGACTACCGGTGGCCTTCCGACTACAGACATGACTACCGGTGGCCGTCCGACTACAGACATGACTACCGGTGGCCGTCCGACTACAGACATGACTACCGGTGGCCTTCCGACTACAGACATGACTACCGGTGGCCTTCCGACTACAGACATGACTACCGGTGGCCGTCCGACTACAGACATGACTACCGGTGGCCATCCGACTACAGACATGACTACCGGTGGCCGTCCGACTACAGACATGACTACCGGTGGCCTTCCGACTACAGAGATGACTACCGGTGGCCGTCCGACTACAGACATGACTACCGGTGGCCGTTCACCTTCTTCTATAATTGATATTATTGTTGAATGATGTAATCGACTCTGATGTTTTCCACCATGATAGATGAGGAAGCTGTGGGCAGTGTCCTCTGGACAGACATGACAGCAGGACAAACTCAGCTAGAGGACAGAGAGGAGACAGACAGGGAGAAAGAAGGACAGAAGTCAGACCCCATCAGTATAAAAGACAGATTTCAGAACATTTCAAGCTCCATCAGTGATCTTTACTTCTGAAAAGTTTTCTGCTTCATAGCCGTCTTTAGAAATCCTTTCACAGTCTCTGTTTGAGGAACGTGTTCCATGTTGACTCACTGGTGGACATGAAGGGAATAAAGGCACTTAGGGAAGGTGTCAGCAGGGTGTGGACAGCACTCACACTTCATGTTTGAGTTTCAGTGAACAAAGTCAACATGAGTGAATAAAGTTTACTGAAGCTGAACAAAGTAGAAAAGATTCCAGCTTTGATCTTCAGTTCAAAAGAAACAATTTAAAATAAATCAGCATATGAAGTTCATAACCAACCAACAGCAGCAGATATTACAAATAAAGACCAGTGATGTCCACAGGGGGCGGGGCTTATAATGGACCTTTAAACTGACATCTGTGGACGTCCAGTAGATATATATAGATCTATATATAGATATAGATATAAATATATATATATCATATATTATAAAAAAAAACCACTTTTTCTTTCTATAGTGTAAAACAGATATTGTGTAATGTTTAGAGATTTCTAACATTCCCTCTGAGAACACATACATAGAACCTTTCAAACTCTCAGCCATTATAAAATATGCAATCAGTTGTGTTTGATTGATTTCCAGCTGGCGTCTGATCAGGAAACATTTTTCATTCCCGTCCACATGTTTACAGATCGGTCTTCTATACTTCTGTTTCTATTCTCACTAAACACTCACTGGACGTTCACAGTTTGGTTTTTATATCATATGTGCACAGACGTAACCGTCTCTGACTGGTGTCCAGGTCCCTGTCACACCTCCATACTGCCCCTACAGGTCACCTGTATATTACATCTGACCCCGTCACACCTCCATACTGCCCCTACAGGTCACCTGTATATTACATCTGACCCCGTCACACCTCCATACTGCCCCTATAGGGCATCTGTATATTACATCTGACCCCGTCACACCTCCATACTGCCCCTATAGGGCATCTGTATATTACATCTGACCCCATCACACCTCCATACTGCCCCTATAGGGCATCTGTATATTACATCTGACTGTCAGACCTTCTTACTGACCCTACAGGTCACCTGTATATTACATCTGACCTTGTCAGACCTTCTTACTGACCCTACAGGTCACCCATGTTGCATTAACATCTGAGGACGTGGACAATCAATCCTCAAAACAGACGCAGGATACAAGGCAGCCATCAAGTGAACATGTATTTCTAATGCAGGAATATCTGCCTTCAGCTCACAGTAACTTTCTTCTTCATATGTTGTATGACGAGAGAATCTGAAAGCAGTTAAATGCTCCATTTAGCTCCTAAATAATCACTTTAGTCAGCTTTAAATGAAATGATCTTCACAGTAAGAAGTGACAGAAATGACTCCAGTGAACATAAAAACTCCATCCAGTAATCCTGCAGCCAGTTTCTGTGCACGTCTTCCTGTTTAACATACAGACATGAAATGAATACCAACTGGTTCTATCCTGCATGTTTTCCTTTGGGCTCCTGACCAGCTGTCATCATGTGATGAGCTGCAGAAGGTTTTCAGGAGCTCAGTTCAATAAAAGCACATCTGCCTCCTCCTCCTGTGTAGGTTTGGAGGTCCAACACTTGTCCCCTCACCGACTCTCTGCTGATTAATGAGAGAAATAATGTGTATTAAGGATGTCCAGTTCCTGAGAAAACTCTCTGAAAATACCTTTACTGGATGAAGAGGATCTCTGCTCTTCGTCACAGCTGTTCCCTCCGTCCTGTCAGAGAGGACATGAAGTGCTGCCTCTGAGGTCTGATCAGTATTCTAAGATGAACGTATTTTTACGTCTTTATCACGCAGCATAAAAATCAGTTTGGAGAGAAAATGTTTGCAATTCGATCAAAATCAAGTTGAAAGGGAAAATATCGGAAGTCAAATTGTCTCAGTTTGGTTGTTAATGGAGAAAATATTTATGAATTATTACAGTGAATAATTTCCCTACTTCATTTTAAAGCACATCATCTTTTAAATTAAACTGTGATGGAGGAAACTGAAACAAAGTGCTTCACTACAGAACAGTTGCTGAATCATAAAATAAACTACAGAACAAGAACAACTGTTGCTGCTCATATAATGAACTGAACTGTGCTGCAGTCACACGGTGAGTCTGGACATCAGTCAGTGTTGGTCACAGTACTTTTCCACAGCATGATGACTGACAGCTGGTTCACTGCCCTGTTTTCACTGCTCTGCATCACACATTCATGTGGACTTTCAAAGGAGAGCAAACTTAACATGAATGAAATCTGAGTGTTTGACATGTAAACAGAATAAAATCCACCATTAATTATGTTTCTAAGGAAACTGCAGAGTTTTCAGTTAATCAGTAATGACTTCAGTTCAAAGTGTTGAAGTAATCTTTAGTTAAACACTCGATGACTCTCAGAGGTGGACCGTTGGTCTCCAGGTTCCTCCTGACGGACATCTGATTCAGAACACAGTTAAAGCCGGTACAGGTTTCAGTTAGTGGATGATATGAATGACAACTAGAGTTACATCAACCAGAGAGCATCAGGTCACTGTTCAGATTATGTCCTGCAGCCAATCAGCTTGATGCTACTGAACTGGATGCGAGTCTGTAGGACACAATCCGAACACACACTCGCCTCTGAACACAGTGTCAACACAACTTAACAGTGTTTTTCCGTGAGCTCGCTGCACTCTTCATGGCGACAGGACTGATTTAGAAACATGAGAGAACAGTTTGTTCAAAGACCCATGAGTCCTAAAAGAAAACATTTCAACCACAAATTATCAACTGAAAATCCTTGTACAGGTGAACAGGTAAATAACTGTTGGCAGGATTTCTTCTACTGAACCCATCGAGGAACCCAAAGTCAACCCGACCATTAGAAACAAAGCAGTGGAGAATCAGGCAAGAAACAAGGAGGAGGAGTGTAGAATCACGTGAGGAGAAAGATGCTCCTCTTATAATTATCAAGATCTCACAGAGATGACATTGATATGATGGTGGGTGTGGTCAGCTGTTTTCTAACGTAAATTACCTCCTGTCTCATCTGCTCACATCAAAATAATTATAATGCTAATATGACCACTAATAATAATGATACTAATAATACACATGGTTACATGTACAGATGTGTCTTGTTAGGAGTGTCTGCAGGGAGAAAGGAGGATGAAAAGGTTGAGGGTGGTACAAGAGATGGAGTTGGTGTGACCAGTACCTGTCACTGTGTGAGGATCTGGGTCGGACCACAGAGAACCGTTCCACTGTTCCACCACTGCTACTGTTAAAATGATCGACCTCAGCGTTCTTACCGGTTTTGGATCAGGTTGGACACAACGGTAAGGGAGGCGAACAGGGGGAGAACACAGGGGGGAGGACAACCTGCAGAATATATCCTGACAGGTGATTGTAAAGTGAGAATAGCTGGGGCTGATTAGGGAACAGAAAGCAGGTGAGGTGGGCGTGGCCTGCATGTAAAAGCAGAGAGAGAGAGAGAGAGAGAGGGACCTCAGGTGAATAAGGAGAGCAGACTTTCAAAATAAAAGAGGAAACATCAGACTGAAGATAAAGAAGACAGGTTTCAAACTAAAGAAGGACACAAACTGAACTAAGGAGCAGAAAACTGATCAAACCACATGACATCATTACTCACTGATGCTGGTCTCTGATTGGTCATTCTTCAGACTGTCTGAGAGAACATTAATGAGGCTGATCCAAAGACTGAAGAAGCTGAAGCTCTCAGGAAGCTTCAGGAGACTCAAACATTAAATATGAACGTTAAATAAGCAGCTTTAAAGGCCTGACATGTTTATATGAGGGGTTTTGATTTAAATGTTCACATGTGGTTCATTTAGCGTGTTCCAGCCAACAAATGTGAGGAGCAACATTCCTGAGTTCAGGTTTGGCACCGATCATCAAACTGGAGAAATTAGCCTCCACTAACATTACACTGAGGTCACATGAGGTCACACTCAGCAGATAAACGTCTTCTTCGACGAGCTGTTCACTTAACAACGTAACAAGGTCTCTGAGCACATGGAGAGAGGAGCTCCTCCTCATCAATCATTTCACCCTTCACAAAACCGTTAGCAGGAAGAACTCAGTTCAGACATGCAGTCAGAGGAACATATGGACTCAGCACTCTGTGGATGTAACACACCACAGGGAAACTTTAAAACAGATCATTTAGAGGACAACAGGAAGGGAGAGTTTCAAAATTAAAGGAAAACAACTTTAATTATCATCAGGATGATTTTAATCATTTTATTGGAAGCATTAACTCATCATGTCCAGTTATGGTACCAATCTGTATCTGTAGCTCGTTCCAGCTCACAGAATAAGACGTAGGGTATAAGATGTCACATGATGATCAATAGGCCATGCCCACATGCATACATCAATGAGTCACTTCAGATTTTAGTTAATATTTGTCCCGAGGAAATTTTGCCGGCTCCTAGAGGTCGGCCTGGAAATGCTGTGGTCAGTCTGAAGATATGTACCAAGATTTATGATGATTGGACAGATCATTAATGAGTTATTGCCAAGTCCCTGCTAAGCCCCGCCCCTTGGAAACTGCATTGGTCACTATCTTAAAAATTAAACAACAAATCTACAGAAATTGATTTAGGCTATATTCTCTTGTTCTATTTTTTTTTCTAAATAAATTATGAAATGAAACTTTTTTTTTTTTTTTATGATTTACGTCATTCTAACTGACACTGTAAAAAAGACATTTCTAAGTCCTCTTTAATTCAAAGGTGGTGTTTCCATGGAGACGCAGGACTTGATACTTGTACAATGTTTTTCTATTTTAATCTCATCAGACCAGAACTCTGTTTCCGCAGAAGTTTGTGATGTCGTAGCATTAAAACTGTCCTCCTGAGGACAATTTATGAAGCGATATTTCAGGACGTCGTCTCTGCAGCAGGAGACACTGACCATAAGTCATGCATGTGTTCTCCATGTTTGACAGTTTCTACTGTTACATACATGTGGGAAGCTCTTAGATGAAAAGTAAACAGGACATCACTGATGTTGCTGCCTTTCATTAAACGTCCACTTCACGAGAAAGAGCAAATGTTTTCACTGTGAGGAAAAGCTGCTAAATGATCAGCATCAGTCAAAGTGCCATTCACCCCGTTAATGTCAGCTAATGACCCCCCCCCCCCCCTCATTCCCCCCCCACGCCGCCCCACCACTGCCACTGAGTGATGGCAGGTTCAGTGAACAGAGTCTGCTGCCCAAATAAAACGCTCCCCAATTACAGCAGTGATTGCAGCTCTCAGGCTGCCAAGCAGTAATTTACATTGTTAATAACCAAAAGAAAACATTTATGTCTGATGCTGGAAATTGTTTTGCTTTCAGCGACTGTTGGCCATTTGTAGTATTTTATTATAATTATCCAGAAACAACATCAGAGTCGAGTAGCAGACGCTCCAAGAGACGCAGTGACATGTTGTTTCAATTAAGAACTATTTTATAACCCTCTGAGAAAAAAAATTGGTACAGTCCCAACACATACATGTCAGACTAAAAACTTACAGGACAACATGAGGAGACAAACACACACACACACACACACACACACACACACACACACACAGTCAGTTACATTACAACACACTGATTATCACAGTGAACCTCAAACATTCACAGATGCTCACAGTTACAATCAGTCGAGTTGTTTGAGGCTATCTTCCACCTGTCAGATTGAACGTTCTTCTCTCTGTGATAAACACGTGATCATCAATTCAATTCAACTTTATTCTGTTTAGCCAGGTTAGGAGACAGCTGGAGAGACTCCACCAGCGCAAGGCTGCCGGACCTGACGGCATCGGCCCCGGGGTCCTGAGGACCTGACGGCATCGGCCCCGGGGTCCTGAGGACCTGACGGCATCGGCCCCGGGGTCCTGAAGACCTGCGCCGTCCAGCTGGCTGAGGTCCTACAACACCTCTTCAACCTGAGCCTGAAGCAGGAGGAAGTCCCGGTGCTGTGGAAGACGTCCTGCCTGGTTCCTGTCCCCAAGAAGACGACTCCATCCAGCCTCAACGACTACCGACCGGTTGCCCTCACATCTCATGTGATGAAGGTGCTGGAGAGGCTGGTCTTGGCCCACCTCAGACCGCTGGTGAAATCTTCACTGGACTCTCTACAATTTGCGTACCAGCCTCATGTGGGAGTGGACGATGACATCATCTACCTGCTGCAACGAGCTCAGTCTCACCTGGATGGAACCGGTGACTCTGTGAGAATCACTTTCTTTGATTTCTCCAGTGCATTCAACACCATCCAACCACTGCTACTGAGTGAGAAGCTGCAGGTAGTGGGACGTGGTGGTGGGGGTGGTGGTGGGGTGGACACGTCCACCGTCTCCTGGATCAATGACTACCTGACAGGCAGACCACAGTTTGTCCGTCTGGGCAGTGTGCTGTCTGATACGGTGGTCAGTGGTATTGGAGCTCCTCAGGGAACTGTTCTGTCTCCCTTTCTGTTCACCTTCTACACAACTGACTTCCAGAACAACTCAGAGTCAAGACATCTGCAGAAGTTCTCTGATGACTCTGCAGTGGACGGTGTATAAGGGATGGACGGGAGGAGGAGTCAGTGGACGGTGTATAAGGGATGGACGGGAGGAGGAGTCAGTGGACGGTGTATAAGGGATGGACGGGAGGAGGAGTCAGTGGACGGTGTATAAGGGATGGACGGGAGGAGGAGTCAGTGGTCGGATGTATAAGGGATGGACGGGAGGAGGAGTCAGTGGACGGTGTATAAGGGATGGACGGGAGGAGGAGTCAGTGGACGGTGTATAAGGGATGGACGGGAGGAGGAGTCAGTGGACGGTGTATAAGGGATGGACGGGAGGAGGAGTCAGTGGTCGGTGTATAAGGGATGGACAGGAGGAGGAGTACAGGGCAGTAGTGGAGGACTTTGTGGAGTGGGCTGGTAGAAATCACCTCCTCCTGAACGTGGCCAAGACCAGAGAGATGGTGGTCGACTTCAGGAGGAAGATGACGGCTCCACAACCGTTAAGAGTTCTGGGAGAGGAGGTGGACCTGGTGGAGGAGTACAAGTACCTGGTGTCTCCATGACAACAGACTGAACTGGAAGACCAACATCAACGCTGTCTACAAGAAGGGGATGAGTCGACTCTTTTTCTTGAGGAAACTTCGATCTTTCAATGTGTGCAGCGAGATGTTGGAGATGTTCTACCATCTGTTGTGGCCAGTGAACTGTACTTCACTGTGGTCTGCTGGGGGGGCAGCATTGGAGCCGGTGACACCAACAGACTTAACAAACTGGTGAAGAAGGCCGGCTCCATCATTGGCTGCAAACTGGACAGCCTGGAAAAGGTGGTGGAGAGGAGGACGCTGAACAAACTATTATCCATATTGGATAATCCTGTCCACCCTCTCCACCACCTGCTGCAGGGACAGAGGAGGACGTTCTCCAAAAGATTCCTCCAGCTCCGCTGTCACAAGGACAGATACAGGAGATCATTCCAGATACAGGAGATCATTCCTGATACAGGAGATCATTCCTGATACAGGAGATCATTCCTGATACAGGAGATCATTCAAGATACAGGAGATCATTCCAGATCCAGGAGATCATTCCATATACAGGAGATCATTCCTGTCCACTGCAGTAAGACTGTACAATAACTCACCTCTGACAAAATCCATCACACAATAATAACACTGTTGATTGTTGTCTGTTTTCTTGTTTATATATATATAAATTATATAAAAATTTAAAAAAAACTTTGCACTATTGTTTAGTTAGTTTAATTTAATTATTATATTTTATTTTATTCTATTTTATTGTATATACAGTGCATTTTTATATTTAATATTTTTTACTGTTATTTTATTTCTTTACTGTATCTATAATGCTGCTGTAGCGAAAGAATTTCCCATTGGGGATTAATAAAGTATCTATCTATCTATCTATCTATCTATCTATCTATCTATCTATCTATCTATCTATCTATCTATCTATCTATCTAAAAAGGAACGTTTTGAGTCTAATCTTAAAGCTAGAGAGGGTTTCTGCCCCTCCAACACAAACTGAGAGCTGGTTCCACAGGGGAGGAGCCTGAAAACTGAAGCTCCGCCTCCCATTCTACTTCTGGAAACTCTGGGAACCACAAGTAGACCAGCGTACTGAGAGAGAAGTGCTCTGCTAGGATTATATGGTTCTACAAGATCTCTAAGATATGATGGAGCCTGGTCATGTAGAGCTTTGTAAGTCATCAAGAGAATTTTCAATTCTATTCTTGATTTCACAGGAAGCCAGTGAAGAGAAGCTAAAACTGGAGAAATATGATCTCTCTTGTTAAATCCTGTCAGTACTCCTGCTGCAGCATTTTGGATCAGCTGCAGGGTTTTAATGAGTAATTTGGACATCCTAACAACAAGGAATTACAATAATCTAGTCTAGAAGTAACAAACGCATGAATGAGTTTTTCTGCGTCACGCTGAGGAAGGATTTTTCTGATTTTATTAATATTACGTCGATGAAAGAAGGCAGTTCTGGAGATTTGCTTTATATGGTGTCTAAAGGACAAATCCTCATCAAAGATGACTCCAAGGTTCCTCACAGTTTTGCTGGAGGCCAAGACAACGTCATCTAGAGTAACTAAGTGATTACAGAAAGAGTTTCTGAGGTGTTTAGGACCAAGTACAAGAACTTCTGTTTTGTCTGAATTTAGAAGCAGGAAGTTTTTGGTCATCCAGGCCTTTATGTCTTTTAGACAGGCTTCAAGTTTTACTAACTGATTAGTTTCATCTGGTTTTATAGAAAGATATAGCTGAGTGTCATCTGCATAACAATGGAAGTTGATGCAGTGCTTCCTGATGACATCTCCTAATGGAAGCATGTACAAAGTAAAAAGTATTGGGCCTAACACTGAGCCTTGTGGAACTCCATAACTAACTCTTGTTTGTCTGGAAGATTCATTGTTGACATGGACAAACTGGAATCTATCTGATAAGTAGGATTTGAACCAGTCTAATGCAGTTCCTTTAATCCTCGTAACGTCTTCTAATCTCTGTAATAAGATCGTATGATCAATCGTATCAAAAGCAGCGCTGAAGTCCAGAAGAACAAGTACAGAGATTTGATTTGAAACAACTTCTTCAAGGATTTTAGAAATAAACGTCAGGTTGTAAATTGGTCTGTCGTTTCCTAAAACAGCTGATCAAGAGTTGGCTTTTTAAGTAAAGGTTTAATTACAGCCACTTTAAAAGCCTGCGGTACATAGCTGGTTACAATAGATAGGTTGATCTGATCTAATATGGAAGTATTAATTAAAGGGAAGACTTCCTTAAAAAGTTTAGTTGGGATGAGATCTAACAGACAGCTAGAGGATCCAGATGAAGAAATAATTCTAGTTAACTCAGAAAGCTCAACAGGAGAGAAATGTTCCAAGTTTACATCTGGTCCTACAGTTGCTTTCAGGGCTGCTGTTGCTTAGCAACACATCAGTGATGGTGTCAGGAAGGGTCGGCCCGATTCTCTCCCTGATAGTAAGAATTTTATTAGTAAAGAAGTTAATGAAGTCATTACTGCTGAGAGCTGAAGGAATAGAGGACTCAACAGAACTGGGACTCTTTGTCAGCCTGCTACAGTGATGAAAAGAAACCTGGGGTTGTTCTTGTTGTCCTCTATTAATGATGAATAATATAAAGTTCTGGCCTTACGAAGAGCTTTCTTATATAATATTAGACTATCCTTCCAGGCAGGTGAAATTCTTCTAAATTAGTGGAACTCCATTTCCTTTCCATCTTTCTAGTCGCTGCCTAGCAGAGCGTTGTTCTGAGTTGTACCAACATCAGACTTCATCAGACGGATGGTTGCAATGGTCCTGCATCACTGATGAAGCTGCTGGCTGTACTCTCAGGGCACCTCAGCTAAAACCAGGTCATCCATGTTTTCGCTGGGGGATCTGTACTCTCTACTGGACGTCATGTCTCTAAACGGTCCACGTCAAGACCCAAATGGACAGCACCAGGCAGGTGAACACACTGAGGCACCAGAACAGAACCAGAACTCCAAACTAAACTATGTCTTAGGTCAGAGGGACACAAACGTTGGTCTGGAGACTCAGTGGCAGACGGGGAGGAACTTCATGGGCTGATTGCTGATTGGCTGCAGGTAGGGTAAATTGGGGCACTGTGAGCAGGTGAGGGGGGCGTGGCAAGCAGAGGCGTAGAGAGGAGGGCCCTCTGGTGGTTGGAGGGAGTCATACAGGAAACAAACCGACTAACTGAGCGTGTAGGTGGTGATTATAAAGTGCAGACCTTTTTAAACTACAGTTAATAGGATTCATCTTCTGGGGACTTTAAATATAAATAACATCAACTGAAAAGAACAAACACTCACTTTTGAATTCATTTTGAGGCTTTTATATAATTGTACTTTACTTCATCAGCTTCGTTAAATATCACAAGGACGTCTGTGTTCTTTGTTGGACACATCAGTGGTTTCCTCTGTGTGTGTGTGTGTGTGTGTGTGTGTGTGTGTGTGTGTGTGTGTGTGTGTGTGTGTGTGTGTGTGTGTGTGTGTGTGTGTGTGTGTGTGTGTGTGTGTGTGTGTGTGTGGACATACACAGGACATCAAAGTGAGTGTGCATGTTTTCTTCTCCACCGTTTTTTTAACCGTTTGTGAAACGTGATGTGCATCGCTCCTGGAAACCCCCCTCCCCCAGGGTCTGTTCCTTGGGGGATGCTTTGGATGAGAGGAAGCTGAATCAACACGGAGGCTTTGACTCCTGTCAGCTCACTCCGGCGGGCTTCACACCGCTGGCAGAGGGGCAGGTGGAAAAACGTTCAGCTCCCAGGAGGAAGTGACATGATGCCCCATAGAGGGACGGGGGGTGGGGGGTGTTTGATTATGTTCTCCGTTAGATATGACTCCTGTGGCCCAATGATGGGTCATCGACCTTCACTATCAAAGGAGACTTTTTGGGCCCTAAAAAAAAAAATCTATCTGCAGCCATACAACAAGTTTTCATGAAGATGATGCAGTAACAGGTCTGAATCAGCATTCATTCATAGTTTTACCACCAGGAAGCTCCTCTGTACTGCAGGGCCATTGGATTGTTACCATTTGATTGCACCAACATATTTGATTATTATATATGTAATATATAAGATGTAACTGTGATCATCACAGCACTGCAGGCTGGATGTTGGAGGGGAGAGTCAAATTTAATCACAAAGAAACTGCAGTGCAGACATGAAAAGGAGATCAGACACGTTTTGAGTAACTCCAAGTTCACCAACTCCAACACGAGGTCTCAGCTCTCCTCAGAGGACTCAGCTGTCCTCCTCCTCCTCCTCCTCCTCCACCTCCTCCACCTCCTGCTGGAAACAGTCTGATCTGAAGGCATGTGACCCGGCGTAGGAGGAGCAGCTTACTGATGCAACTGGAGAAAACAAAGGCACTCTAAATACAAATAAACTGGTACCATCTGCAGATGGACGGAGGGGACGGACGGGGAGAGGACTGCTTCTGCCAGAGCCGCCGTCTGAGGAGAACATGTGACCACAGAGTCAATAAAGACAACGGCAGGAGGCGGCGACGCAGCGGAGAGCAAGAACCCCTCAGACGGACGGAGGCTCAGCCTCCATCGTGGAGAGGAGAGGAGCTCCGTCAGGAGGCCGACGGACACAGCTGTGTTTACACTCTGTTTGTTCCTCAGGGCCACATAGAGAGACACACACACACACATTTATACACACACACACACACACACACACACACACACACACACACACACACACACACACACACACACACACACACACACACACACACACACACACACATTTATACACACATTTATACACACACACGCAAACACATTTATACACACACACACACATTTGTACACACAGACACATTCATACACACACACGCATTTATACACACACACTCACACACATTTATACACACACACACATTTATACACACACACACAAACACGCACACACATGTATACACACACACACATTTATACACACACATTTATTTATACACACACACACATTTGTACACACACATTCATACACACACACACGCATTTATACACACACACTCACACACACATTTATACACACACACACATTTATACACACACATTTCTTTATACACACACACACATTTGTACACACACATTCATACACACACACACACGCATTTATACACACACACTCACACAAACATTTATACACACACACACACACATTTATACACACACACACACACATTTATGCACACACACACATTTATACACACACACATTAATACACATACACACACACACACACACATTAATACACACATTTATACACACACATTTATTTATACACACACATTTGTACACACACACATTCATACACACACACACACGCCTTTATACACACACACACTCACACACACATTTATACACACACACACACACATTAATACACATACACACACACACACACACACACATTTATACACACACACATTTATACACACACACGCACACACATTAATACACACACACACACACACATTAATACACTCACACACATTTATACAGAAACACACATTAATACACATTTATACACACACACACACACATTTATACACACACACACATTTATACACACACACACAAACACGCACACACATGTATACACACACACACACATTTATACACACACATTTATTTATACACACACACACATTTGTACACACACATTCATACACACACACACGCATTCATACACACACACACTCACACACACATTTATACACACACACACACACATTTATACACACACATTTATTTATACACACACACATTTGTACACACACATTCATACACACACACACACGCATTTATACACACACTCACACAAACATTTATACACACACACACACACATTTATACACACACACACATTTATGCACACACACACATTTATACACACACACATTAATACACATACACACACACACACACACACATTAATACACACATTTATACACACACATTTATTTATACACACACACACACATTTGTACACACACACATTCATACACACACACACACGCATTTATACACACACACACTCACACACACATTTATACACACACACACAAACATTTATACACACACACACACACATTTATACACACACACACACACACACACACACACATTTATACACACACATTTATACACACACACGCACACACATTAATACACACACACACATTAATACACACACACACATTTATACAGAAACACACATTAATACACATTTATACACACACACACACACATTTATACACACACACACACACACAAACACACACACATTTATACACACACACACACACATTAATACACACATCCGTGAATACACACACACACACACATTTATACACACACACACACATTAATACACACACACACACACACACATACATTAATACAAACACATTTATACACACACACACATTAATATACACACAGAAATTTATACACACACACACGCATTAATCCACACACACACACATTAATACACGCACACATTTATACACACACATTAATATACAGACACATTAATACACACACATTTATACAGACATGCACATTAATACACACGCACACATTAATACACACACATATTAATACATACACATTAATACACACACATTAATACACATACACATTAATACACACACCTTAATACACACACACACACACATGAATACACACACATTAATACACACACATGAATACACACACACACACATTAATACACACACACATTAATACACACACATTAATACACAGACACATTAATACACACACATTTATACAGACACGCACATTAATACACACACATTAATACACACACATTAATACAGACACATTAATACACACATATTTACACAGACACACACATTAATACACACACATTAATACACACATACACACACACAGATTAATACACTCACATTAATATACACACACATTAATACACACACATTAATACACACACACACATTAATACACATACACATACACATACACACACACACACATTAACACACACACATTTATACACACACACACACACACATTAATACACACACACACATTTATACAGAAACACATTAATACACATTTATACACACACACATGAATACACACACATTAATACACACACACATTTATACACACACACACACACATTAATACACACACACACACACACACACACACATTAATATACACACACACACACACACACACATTAATACCCCCACACACACACATTAACACAAACACACACACATTTATACACACACACACACACATTTATACACACATATTTATACACACACACACGTTAATACACACACACACACACACACACACACACACACACACACACACACACACACACACACACATATATTAATACACACACATTAATACACACACATTAATACACACACATTAATACACACACACACACAGATTAATACACTCACATTAATATACACATACATTAATACACATACACACACACACACACACACACATTAACACACACATTTATACACACACACGCACACACATTAATACACACACACACATTAATACACACGCACACATTTATACAGAAACACACATTAATACACATTTATACACACACACACACACACATTAATACACATTTATACACACACACACATGAATACACACACATTAATACACACACACATTTATACACACACATTAATACACACACACACACACATTAATATACACACACACATTAATACCCCCACACACACACACATTAACACAAACACACACACATTTCTACACACACACACACACGCATTTATACACACACACTCACACACATTTATACACACACACACATTTATACACACACACACAAACACGCACACACATGTATACACACACACACACACATTTATACACACACATTTATTTATACACACACACATTTGTACACACACATTCATACACACACACACACGCATTTATACACACACACTCACACACACATTTATACACACACACACACATTTATACACACACATTTATTTATACACACACACACATTTGTACACACACATTCATACACACACACACACACGCATTTATACACACACACTCACACAAACATTTATACACACACACACACACACATTTATACACACACACACACACATTTATGCACACACACACATTTATACACACACACATTAATACACATACACACACACACACACACATTAATACACACATTTATACACACACATTTATTTATACACACACATTTGTACACACACACATTCATACACACACACACACGCATTTATACACACACACACACTCACACACACATTTATACACACACACACACACATTAATACACATACACACACACACACACACACATTTATACACACACACATTTATACACACACACGCACACACATTAATACACACACACACACATTAATACACACACACACATTTATACAGAAACACACATTAATACACATTTATACACACACACACACACACATTTATACACACACACACATTTATACACACATACACAAACACGCACACACATGTATACACACACACACACATTTATACACACACATTTATTTATACACACACACACATTTGTACACACACATTCATACACACACACACGCATTTATACACACACACTCACACACACATTTATACACACACACACACACATTTATACACACACATTTATTTATACACACACACACATTTGTACACACACATTCATACACACACACACACACACACGCATTTATACACACACACTCACACAAACATTTATACACACACACACACACATTTATACACACACACACACACATTTATGCACACACACATTTATACACACACACATTAATACACATACACACACACACACACATTAAAACACACATTTATACACACACATTTATTTATACACACACACACACATTTGTACACACACACATTCATACACACACACACACGCATTTATACACACACACACTCACACACACATTTATACACACACACACAAACATTTATACACACACACACACACACATTTATACACACACACGCACACACATTAATACACACACACACACACACATTAATACACACACACACATTTATACAGAAACACACATTAATACACATTTATACACACACACACACACATTTATACACACACACACACACAAACACACACACATTTATACACACACACACACACATTAATACACACATCCGTGAATACACACACACACACACATTTATACACACACACACACACATTAATACACACACACACACACACACATACATTAATACAAACACATTTCTACACACACACACACACGCATTTATACACACACACTCACACACATTTATACACACACACACATTTATACACACACACACAAACACGCACACACATGTATACACACACACACACACATTTATACACACACATTTATTTATACACACACACATTTGTACACGCACATTCATACACACACACACGCATTTATACACACACACTCACACACACATTTATACACACACACACACATTTATACACACACATTTATTTATACACACACACACATTTGTACACACACATTCATACACACACACACACACGCATTTATACACACACACTCACACAAACATTTATACACACACACACACACACATTTATACACACACACACACACATTTATGCACACACACACATTTATACACACACACATTAATACACATACACACACACACACACACATTAATACACACATTTATACACACACATTTATTTATACACACACATTTGTACACACACACATTCATACACACACACACACGCATTTATACACACACACACACTCACACACACATTTATACACACACACACACACATTAATACACATACACACACACACACACACACATTTATACACACACACATTTATACACACACACGCACACACATTAATACACACACACACACATTAATACACACACACACATTTATACAGAAACACACATTAATACACATTTATACACACACACACACACATTTATACACACACACACATTTATACACACATACACAAACACGCACACACATGTATACACACACACACACATTTATACACACACATTTATTTATACACACACACACATTTGTACACACACATTCATACACACACACACGCATTTATACACACACACTCACACACACATTTATACACACACACACACACATTTATACACACACATTTATTTATACACACACACACATTTGTACACACACATTCATACACACACACACACACACACGCATTTATACACACACACTCACACAAACATTTATACACACACACACACACATTTATACACACACACACACACATTTATGCACACACACATTTATACACACACACATTAATACACATACACACACACACACACATTAAAACACACATTTATACACACACATTTATTTATACACACACACACACATTTGTACACACACACATTCATACACACACACACACGCATTTATACACACACACACTCACACACACATTTATACACACACACACAAACATTTATACACACACACACACACACATTTATACACACACACGCACACACATTAATACACACACACACACACACATTAATACACACACACACATTTATACAGAAACACACATTAATACACATTTATACACACACACACACACATTTATACACACACACACACACAAACACACACACATTTATACACACACACACACACATTAATACACACATCCGTGAATACACACACACACACACATTTATACACACACACACACACATTTATACACACACACACACACAAACACACACACATTTATACACACACACACACACATTAATACACACATCCGTGAATACACACACACACACACATTTATACACACACACACACACATTAATACACACACACACACACACACATACATTAATACAAACACATTTATACACACACACACATTAATATACACACAGACATTTATACACACACACACGCATTAATCCACACACACACACATTAATACACGCACACATTTATACACACACATTAATATACAGACACATTAATACACACACATTTATACAGACATGCACATTAATACACACGCACACATTAATACACACACATATTAATACATACACATTAATACACACATTAATACACATACACATTAATACACACACATGAATACACACACATTAATACACAGACACATTAATACACACACATTTATACAGACACGCACATTAATACACACACATTAATACACACACATTAATACAGACACATTAATACACACATATTTATACAGACACGCACATTAATACACACACATTAATACACACACATTAATACACACACATTTATACAGACACGCACATTAATACACACACATTAATACACACATTAATACACACATATTTATACAGACACGCACATTAATACACACACATTAATACACACACACACACAGATTAATACACTCACATTAATATACACACACATTAATACACACACATTAATACACATACACATACACACACACACACACACACACATTAACACACACACATTTATACACACACACACACACACATTAATACGCACACACACATTTATACAGAAACACACATTAATACACATTTATACACACACATGAATACACACACATTAATACACACACACATTTATACACACACACACACACACACACATTAATACACACACACACACACACACACACACATTAATATACACACACACACACACACACACATTAATACCCCCACACACACACATTAACACAAACACACACACATTTATACACACACACACACACACACACACATTTATACACACATATTTATACACACACACACGTTAATACACACACACACACACACACACACACATATATTAATACACACACATTAATACACACACATTAATACACACACATTAATACACACACACAGATTAATACACTCACATTAACATACACACACATTAATACACATACAAACACACACACACACATTAACACACACATTTATACACACACACGCACACACATTAATACACACACACACACATTAATACACACGCACACATTTATACAGAAACACACATTAATACACATTTATACACACACACACACACACATTAATACACATTTATACACACACACACATGAATACACACACATTAATACACACACACACAGATTAATACACTCACATTAATATACACACACATTAATACACATACACACACACACACACATTAACACACACATTTATACACACACACGCACACACATTAATACACACACACACATTAATACACACGCACACATTTATACAGAAACACACATTAATACACATTTATACACACACACACACACATTAATACACATTTATACACACACACACACATGAATACACACACATTAATACACACACACATTTATACACACACATTAATACACACACACACACACACATTAATATACACACACACATTAATACCCCCACACACACACACATTAACACAAACACACACACATTTCTACACACACACACACACACATTTATACACACACACACTCACACGAATTTATACACATACACACATGTATACACACACACATTTATACACACACACATTTATATACACACACACACATTAATACACACACCCATGAATACACACACACACACACACACACACACACACACACACACATTTATACACACACACACACACGTTAATATACACACACACACACACACACACACATACATTAATACAAACACATTTATACACACACACACACATTAATACACACACACATTAATATACACACAGACATTTATACACACACACACGCATTAATCCACACACACACACATTAATACACGCACACATTTATACACACACATTAATATACAGACACATTAATACACACACATTTATACAGACACGCACATTAATACACACACACACACATTTATACACACACATATCAATACATACACATTAATACACACACATTAATACACATACACATTAATACACACACATTAATACACACACACATTAATACACACACATGAATACACACACACACACACACACATTAATACACACACACATTAATACACACACATTTATACAGACACGCACATTAATACACACACATTAATACACACACATTAATACACACATATTTATACAGACACGCACATTAATACACACACATTAATACACACACATTAATACACACACACACACAGATTAATACACTCACATTAATATACACACACATTAATACACACACATTAATACACACACACACACATTAATACACTCACAATAATGCACACACACATTAATACACACACACACACACGCTAATAAAACCCCAAAAGGACTAAAAATCTGAAATAAATGAGTTGATTTAATGATAAAAGCATGATTAATAAAGTGTTAGTAGAGTGATGACGTAATAGTAGAAGTCATGTTGGTGGTGGAATAATACGAACAGCTGTAGACATCTTCAGATCATCAATATTTGAATCAACTGAAGCCTGGACAGTTTTATTGTCTTCATATGAGAAGTGTGATATTCTGAACGAGGTCATGAGGACGTCATGAGGAGGTCATGAGGCGGTCATGAAGAGGTCATGAGGAGGTCATGAGGCGGTCATGAAGAGGTCATGAGGAGGTCATGAGGAGGTCATGAAGAGGTCATGGAGAGGTCATGAGGAGATCAAGAGGAGGTCATGAAGAGGTCATGAGGAGGTCATGAAAATGTCATGAGGAGGTCATGAAGAGGTCATGAGGAGGTCATGAGGAGGTCATGAAGAGGTCATGAAGAGGTCATGAGGAGGTTATGAAGAGGTCATGAGGAGGTCATGAAGATGTCATGAGGAGGTCATGAGGGGGTCATGAAGAGGTCATGAAGAGGTCATGAGGAGGTCATGAAGATGTCACGAGGAGGTCATGAGGAGGTCATGAAGAGGTCATGAAGAGGTCATGAGGAGGTCATGAAGATGTCATGAAGAGGTCATGACGAGGTCATGAGGAGTTCATGAAGAGGTCATGAAGAGGTCATGAGGAGGTCATGAAGAGGACATGAGGAGGTCATGAGGAGGTCATGAAGAGGTCATGAGGAGGTCATGAAGAGGACATGAGGATGTCATGAGGAGGTCATGAAGAGGTCATGAGGAGGTCATGATGAATTCAAGAGGAGGTCATGAAGAGGTCATGAGGAGGTCATGAGGAGGTCATGAGAAGGTCTTGAGGAGGTCATGAAGATGTCATGAGGACGTCATGAGGAGGTCATGAGGCGGTCATGAAGAGGTCATGAGGAGGTCATGAAGAGGTCATGAGGAGGTCATGAGGAGATCAAGAGGAGGTCATGAAGATGTCATGAGGAGGTCATGAAAATGTCATGAGGAGGTCATGAAGAGGTCATGAGGAGGTCATGAGGAGGTCATGAAGAGGTCATGAGGAGGTCATGAAGATGTCACGAGGAGGTCATGAGGAGGTCATGAAGAGGTCATGAAGAGGTCATGAGGAGGTCATGAAGATGTCATGAAGAGGTCATGACGAGGTCATGAAGAGGTCATGAGGAGTTGTGTTGCTCATAATGTTGTACGGCCGTGAGCTTCTGATGTAAAGTTCCCTGAGATGACTTATGTTCCTCCTTTTGGATCAGAACCATGTGGGTCCAGAATCAGAGCCACCTGTGACCAGTCCAGTAGGAGGGAGAGGACCAGGTGTTCATGGAGAGTTCTGCTCTGCAGTGGTTCATGATATTTATATTTGTTCTGTTTCATCTCCGTGAACAGCTGCTGATGATCCGAGTCCTCGTGTCTGATGTGTTTCAGCAGCTGAGGGCAGCGTTTCCACAGTTTGGAGTCACAGAGTTAAAGTAGTGATAGTGAATAGAAACATGGGGAGTAGTTCAGTCAGAGAGAAGGCTCATCTTCATCTTCATCTTCATCATCAGATACTCAATAATGACCATTTTGAATAACTGAGCAGATTGAGTCGTACAGACTGAAGCAGCAGCTTCTGGAGCGTGTGTGTATTAATGTGTGTGTTTGTGTGTGTGCACCACCAACTCCTCCTCCACCTCCTCCTCCTCCGCCACCAACTCCTCCTCCACCTCCTCCTCCTCCACCACCAATTCCTCCTCCATCTCCTCCTCCTCCACCAACTCCTCCACTTCCTCCTCCATCTCCTCCTCCTCCACCAACTCCTCCACCTCCTCCTCCTCCACCACCAATTCCTCCTCCATCTCCTCAGACTCCTCCTCCTCCACCACCAGTTCCTCCTCCACCTCCTCCACCTCCTCTTCCTCCTGCACCACCGACTCCTCCTCCACCACCTCCTCAGTGGTGGTCTTCTGTATGTGCTACATACGTTGAGTATGAGACATGTATACATATACATTGTACATAACAACCCATGTTGCATCGTTTCAAATGTTAAAACCACCCAAACTGCTTTAATATTAAAGTTTCTACAACAGACAGACTTTTCATGACACCAGAAAACTGTTGATGGACAGAAGAAAGCAGTTGAGCGTTTAGTGTTCATTCCTTTCAGAGACGCTCAACATATTTACATCCTCACTTTCATATGAGCAGCAAAGAGAGTGGGAGAGGTCAGAGGTCAGAGGTCAGCGGGTGACTCTGGGTTGTTGTCGATAGAAGTCTGTACTCCTCTGAAGTTTTGTCTCCTAGTTGGCAGTTTAACTGCATCATTTTAGTAACTTTACAAGCAGACAGAACCACAGTCACACTTATCTCTCCTCTGATTGGCTTAGAGGAGTCAGGTGAGATGGTGTGCAGCATCTGACGTTCCCTCCTATTTACGTGCAATCAAGTGACATAAACATCCTCAGAGATCATATCTTTATTCATACAGGTCAGAGTAGTTTGTATGATGTCTACTGTGTTTCTATGACAACAAAAACGGATCACGTTCAAACACCAAAAGAACATTTTCACAGACTGTCCCAGAAACATTGACAGGAAGTCTGATGCGCCAAATAACAGCATTTATTATTAACCTCATGAACATGAAGACAAAAATAATCAGAAACAAACACGTCGGAAGAATGCAAAAGGTTGCAAATAAATAGCAGGATGATGATGATGATGATGATAATGATGATGATGATGATGATGATAATGATGATGATGATGATGATGATGATGATAATGATAATGATGGACATGATGATGATGATGATGATGATAATGATGGACATGATGATGATGATGTGATAATGATGGTGATGATGATGATAATGATGATGATGATGATGGTGATGATGATGGTGGTGATGGTGATGATGATGATGATGATAATGATGATGATGATGGACATGATGATGATGATGATGATGGTGATAATGATGGTGATGATGATGATAATGATGATGATGATGTGATGATGATGATGGTGATAATGATGATGATGGTGATGATGATGATGATGATGATGGTTATGGTGATGATGGTGATGATGATGGACATGATGATGATGATGATGATGGACATGATGATGATGATGATGGACATGATGATGATGATGATGATGATGGTGATGATGATGATGATGGACATGATGATGATGATGATGATGGTGGTGATAACGATAATGATGGTGATGATGGTGATGATGATTGTGATGGTGATGATGATGATGATGATGATGGACATGATGGACATGATGATGATGTTGATGATGATGATGATGGTGATGGTGATAATGATGATGATGGTGATGATAGTGATGATGATGATGGTTGTGGTGATGATGGTGATGATGATGGACATGATGATGATGATGATGGACATGATGATGATGATGATGATGATGGTGGTGATAATGATGATGATGATGTAATGATGATGATGATGATGGTGATAACGATAATGATGGTGATGATGATTGTGATGATGATGATGGTGATGATGGTGATGATGATGATGATGATAATAATGATGATGATGATGATGATGTGGTGGTGATGATGATGATGATGATGGTGATGATGATGATGATGTGATGATGATGATGATGGTGATAATGATGATGATGGTGATGATGATGGTGATGATGATGATGATAATGATGATGATGATGATGGACATGATGATGATAATGATGGTGATAATGATGGTGATGATGATGATAATGATGGTGATGATGATGATGATGTGATGATGATGATGGTGATAATGATGGTGATGATGGTGATGTGATGATGATGATGATGATGATGATGATGATGGTGATGATGATGATGATGGTGATAATGATGATGATGATGATGATGGTGCTGATGATGATGATGGTGATGATGATGATAATGATGATGATGTGATGATGATGATGATAATGATGGACATGATGAATCTTTGCTGGAGGACCTCGTTACATGCTGATCTTCTTTTCTTTCCTCCTACTCTTTAACTGACTCATACCTCAGCATCTTCTTCTCTCCCATAGTTTCTTCTTATTGTCTGTTGTCTCCATTCAGTTCCTTCACTCGTGTAGTTTCTGTTCTTTCTTTTCCAGATGTCCCATCATGGAGCTGCATGTCTCTGCTCTGCACTTGTTGTCTCCACCAACAGTTCTTCTCTTGTATCTCTATGCTGTCCTTTTCTCTCTCTGCTCTCCTCTCACCCCAAACGGCCGAGGCAGATGCTCCGCCCACCTCTGATTCTGGTTCTGTTAACAGAAGCTCCGCCCACCTCTAATCCTGGTTCTGTTGGAGGTTTTTCTCCCTTAAAGAGGAGTTTTTTTCCCTCCTAGCTTATGTGGGAATTGTTAAATTGTTGAATTGTTGAATTGATGGTTTCTCTGTATAATGTTGTAAAGTTCTGTTGTAAGAACTTTAATGTGTTAAATGCCATGAAATAACCTGTGTTGTGATTTGGCGTTATATAAATAAAATTGAATTGAAGCTCCAGCAGCCTCATCATTTTCTCTGAGAAAATGAAATCCAGCTGCCTTTTTCTTGTCTTTGATTGTGGGATTGCTGTCACTAGGTCTGATGTCAGCCTGTTTTATGACATCACTCCTCACAGAGAACCAGTCTGAGGTGTTTTACGGCCTGAGAACAGATTAAACATCAGTGTGAAACCTGTTTAACCTTCAACATGTGGGAGAGAAGAGACATTTAAAAAGACATGTCCCACCACATCCAACCAAACCTTTAGTATTCAGTTCATTTAATATTCAGTTCATATATTTTTACTCACAAACTTGATTTCTGATTGCAGAGCAAGAAATTTATCCTCAAACAGTTTTTTTCTGCTGCATAAAAAACCCACAAAACTAGCTCCTCAGTTTGTCTTAATTTTTTCTGTCTAGTCTTTGTTTTATGACATTGAATATTTAAAGTTTGTGTTTAAATGTTTAAAAATGATGATGCTTACATTTGGAAAGACGCTGACTCAGTTTGAATCTGCAGGAACTTTGGTAAAGTTTGTGTTCAGTGGAGATTTCCTGCTGATGTAACGGGTCAGACGGGCCGATGGCCTGCTGGGTGGTCCGCTGCAGGCAGCAGACGTTCAGACCGGGCGGCTGGAAAACGCTGAAGTGTGAACCTTTTACTAAATTATTTAAATGGCTAATTTTAAAGGAATTTTTCTGAATGAATGCTTCTCTGACAACAGATAACATAACCTCTGAGGCTGTTTGTCAAACTGGCAGGGCTGGAACTCTGACTGGGAGGCTCTGATGTTCATCACATTCACCAGATTCATGGGGTCAAAGGTCATTCTGGGTTCTAATCAGATAACCAGAGTCTGTAAGTCACATCAATCAGTCCACACCAGAAGGCCTCAGTGGCATCTCCATGACAACACGTGACTCTACATCATCGGTCAGATCATGAGCGACAGACAACATCGGCTGTCTGGGAACACAGGACCAAAACTGCTCACAGCATCCACAGGGAATGTTATGTGGTGGGTGTTTTTCCAGGACCCAAATGCAAGCTCACAGACTCGAGGTTTCAAGTTCCAAAAATACAGTCTTTATTGTCCAAAAAACAAACAAAAAACTACAAACCAAAAGGTGGCACCGAGCGTGTCCACTTACGTCCAGTCGGGAGGGCAACTTGACCGACAGCTCCAGGGGGACACGGGTAACAGGGCAGCCGGCAGACCAGCGGAAGGGACGGCATCAACAATCTTCCGAGCCGGGAGGGAAACTCCACCGACTGGTGATTTTGACGGGGAATATCCGCAGGAGACACAGAGGCCGGAGGAACGGGAACGGGAACGGGACTGACGGAGAGCTGACGGGGAGCTGACGGAAGACGGACGGGGAGCTGACGGAAGACGGACGGGGAGCAGACAGAGGACGGACGGCTGGCTAACAAAAATGCACCGACAACCAGAGTTGTGCAGGGGCAGGTTACATATAGTCTGGGGAGGTGATCAGGGAGATGCAGCACACCTGCAGGTGGTGATCAGGGGTGAGTGGCTGCATCTGCTGGGACCGGTGAGGGGCG
Organism: Embiotoca jacksoni; assembly: GCF_022577435.1. Lineage (NCBI taxonomy): Eukaryota > Metazoa > Chordata > Actinopteri > Embiotocidae > Embiotoca > Embiotoca jacksoni. Next base: position 186,584 of record NW_027185242.1, read on the forward strand.
TGGCCACGGGAGGTGAGTGGCGTGGCCACAGACAAAGACAGGGGACACAGGAGGAGAGGTAGTGATGGTGAGATGAAGCCTCATGAGGCATCGAACCACTTCAGCCAATTGGTTCGAGAAAGGGTTCATTTCTCGAAGCTTCATGTGAACACGAAACCAGTTACTGGCCAAGTGTATAATGACAGGCAGCTGTATCTGAACCACATCATGTGATGCATTGAATGTTTGTGTCTGTTATGGCTGTTGGGAATGACTATGAATTACAAAAATGTATGACCAAATAATTTCTGTACATAAATTATCACATATGTGCATAATAAAATATTTTTTGAATGTATTCTGTGTGTGTAAATTTTCCCAAAATGGTCGTATCATATGATATGGCAGGTTGTGTAATCATGTTTTTCTGTCACTTTAGGAAAATGTCATGGGCTTAAGCAGGCAGAGGACAGTGGAAGTGTTTGTGGAACTAGGAAGAGGGGACTGAATATGCTTGTGTAACTTGGACAATGATGTACAGGACAGGGGACATTTTATTCATTTTTATTCAGAAATAACAGTTTCTCAACAGTTTTTGGTTTTGTGGATGTCCACATGTCAGAAGTAAGGCTAACAGCAGCCACCTTTTCCACTTTAGCCTTCTCCTTCTCCTTAGCTGACTCATACTTGGCCTCCACCATGGCCTTCAGAGCCTAAAGGAAAAAAGATATAGTGCTGAACTGTGAGACACAATAAAGTACTCATTTGTTTCATGCATGCACCCATACATACCTGCCTTGTAGGGAGAACATAATTAGGATCCAGTTTGGACACAAATGCCCTGAATCCAACATCATCCACAATACTGAAGGGCTGTGTGTCCTTCACTATCATGGAGACGAGGACTTCATCCAGCTCTTGTTTTCTGGTGGCTGGTTAAAAGAGAATAAATACAGTGTCTGTTACCTGTCTTTATTTGCACAATAAACAAAAGTGAACAGGGAAAAATTGTGATGGTGCATTTGTAATATTGTAATGACTTACCTTGGCTGGGTGAAGCTCCAGTTTCCTCCTTATTCTCATGCAAGGCACGGTAACGCCTCAGCATGGATGAGGTGTTGTTATTGTACCCCAACTCACCTTTGAATAAAATAAGAAACTGTGAAAAATACAGTTCTTGATAAGCAAACCTAATGTGTCTGAAATAGAGTTAGATTTAGCTTATTAGGAGTTATCAAATCAAAGTGTTCCCACACGGGAAATCCTCCTCTTCCCAGCTGGCTCCATCTTATCACCTCCTTCTCTCCTCACTCTCCTAAATCTCCAAACTATCTCTCTCTCTCTAACTTCTCCAAACTAAATAAACGCTATCCAAACTATCTCTCTCTTTCTCTCTCCTAAATCTCCAAACTATCTCTCTCTCTCTAAACTCTCCAAACTATCCAAACTCTCAACTGACCTCAACTCTCCACCAACAACCCACATTTTGAATGGAGCCTGAGGGGTTTATATTGCCGTCAAACCTCCCGGCAAAATCTGAACCACTTCCCGAAGCAGTCACGTGGTACAGCCGGGCAGCGAGGCTTCGGACGTCATCATTTTTGGCTCCTCCCCTAAATGAAGCAAGCCTCGACACATGCTTCGAGGAAACGCCCCCTCCGTTACTCGACACACGCTTCGAAGCGTCGGCACATCTCGTAACATCACTAAGGAGAGGTGATCGGGGGCAAAACGGAGGAAAAAACTGGACTCCTGACAGGGAAGAGGTCAAAGGTCACGACTTAGCGGGTGACGTGGATATCTGACATCACTGACCATTGTTGGACAAACAGCCAGTGAACAGCCCCACACATGACATCATGAAGGACTGGAAGTGAGGTCATTGGACAAACAGATGACCGTTCCCCAGCATGCCTTCCTCATTTGGAATTTCTGAAAATGAAGCTATAAATTAAACGGGTGTGAGTGACGGGTAGAAATAATGTTTTTAATAAAACATGCTGTTCTGGAACATTTGAATAAAGTAAAGACATTTGGTCACTTTCAATCAATCACAACAGAAAAAGGTCCTTTTCTTCTTTGAATTCAGTAGTTTTCTTGTCGTTTGAGCTCGTCAGCACGTCGCTCTGTTTCCTGCAGCTCAACTCTGTTTCTTCTGAAGCTGCCAGCAAAATGAAAAACACAAAACCAATCCAGTTCATTCATTTCCATGTTCATGCTTTGTTTTTTCCTCTTGTTTGAGCTGGCTGCTTCCTGAAGAGGAGCCGAGAGGTTGCAGGTGTCTTCAGACCTGATGTCCGTCCTCGATGAGCTTCAGATCACTGGACGTCATTATTTCAGGAGGAAGGACAAAAAAATAAAGAACCAAACTATCAACTCTATTCTGGGTAACGTGAAGCCGTCTGCTCTGCAGCTACTTCATTTATCAAACCAAGTAAAGCTGCACAAACAGGAGATGTTGAACTTGGACCGAAGGGCGACAGAGAAGTTTCAGGTGTCACATGATGTCATGGTGACGCACTGAAAGCTGAGTGTGATGTGTCATTTTAACACTGAGCTCACATAATGTACAACTTTTAATCACCACATCAGGACAGTTTCATACTTTCTGATTTAATTTCTTACAACGAGCTGTCGGGTTTGTTGTGGTCCTCTTTTATTTTGTAGTCACGTCCTGTTTTATCTTGAAGTCTCTCATCTGTTGCAGCCACAGTCTGGATATAAAACACAGTCTGGATATAAAACACAGACTGGATATAAAACTACAGTCTGGATATAAAACACAGACTGGATATAAAACACAGACTGGATATAAAACTACAGTCTGGATATAAAACACAGACTGGATATAAAACTACAGTCTGGATATAAAACACAGACTGGATATAAAACTACAGTCTGGATATAAAACACAGTCTGGATATAAAACACAGACTGGATATAAAACTACAGTCTGGATATAAAACACAGACTGGATATAAAACAGTCTGGATATAAAACACAGACTGGATATAAAACACAGACTGGATATAAAATTACAGACTGGATAAAAAACACAGTCTGGATATAAAACACAGTCTGGATATAAAACACAGACTGGATATAAAACACAGACTGGATAAAAAACACAGACTGGATATAAAACACAGACTGGATATAAAAGAGTTCGTAGCTTCAGGTCTGTAAAATGGTTCTGATCCAGAAGTGTCTTCAGCTGCAATACCAGCGAGTGCCACTAGAGGTCGGCTCCAAAAAGCCTCCGGCTCCATAGACTCCCATTCAACTTCTCTCATCAAATCCAAAGTGAATAAAATGTGTCCATCAGTTATCTCGGTGTTGTTAGCTAAAGTCACTCCTTCTTATTAGTTTTCTGGAGGTCCATCTGAAAATAATCCCTCATTCATTAGAAAAGAAGATTCAAGAAGACCTGTTTTTGGGGGCGTGTCTGTTTGATTGACAGGCCTGTGGTGCAGTCAGGTTACAGCTATCGGTGGGCGGGACGTAGTATCGTCAGGTTTCCGATCAGATCGGTCAGATCCACCTCTGGCTCCTCCCCCAGCTCGTCCAAATATGGTCACTTCCTGCTCCAAACTGCTCCGAACTAGCAAAGATGGTGACGGACAGAATCTGAACTGGAGGATTCATAACGTTCACAAACCAACAATGACATCACTGATGGATGATGGTTGCTGGTTGATGACATCACTGATGCTTGATGACGTCACTGCTGGTTGGTTGCAGCCTTGTGTTTGTTTCCTGTCCTCACCTGAGCCAAGTTAGACTATCAGCGCATCTTGTTTCAGGAGCCTTCCTCCTCTCCTCCTCTTCCTCCTCCTCCCCTGCTGATCTTTTCCAGCTCCTTGTGTTTGGGTCCTTCATTAAGAAACTGTTTTAATTTAATAATTAAACTATTTTCCTTTAAATGTCCAGTTGGTGAGTTTTGATTGGCTGTTTCCTCCGACCCAGCTTCATATATCTCCCGTCTGATAGGTTGCTGTCCAACAGCGATGAGTCATGGGTCCTGCTCTCCGGTTCCCTCGACCTCCTGATCCGCTCAGCAGAGACATTGCAACACTGTTGTGGAGAAACAGGCTTTGTTCTCCAGCCAGGAACAACACGGCGATGCTTTCTGCATGCGTGTTGCATGTTATGCGCGTCCATGTTTCAGCGTCTCCGCTGAGCCGCTCTCTGACCTCCGACCTCTGCAGTGGAGCGCTGGCGTGTTTGTGAATGTAACGCAGCGATGTTGAAAACGGTCCTCCGAGAGAAGCTGATTGGTTCCACCGCTTTCGGCTTCGCTATCGTTTGCCAGATTTAATGATGCTTATAAAATCCTCAGGGCTCCATTTCAGAGGAATTCATTTCTAAAGCTACAGAAGCCACAAGACATGATAGAAAAACCGATTAGTGTTCAGCAGGAGATGTTCAGGAACACTTTCACTCCAGAGTTCTTCTGAATTCACCACAGATTTAACAGAACACAATTTATGAGAAAGTATTTAATAAATCTAAAATTTATTAAAAACTGATGAGGAGGTGGAACATCTACCTCCATGACTGAGGACCAGTCCAGCTCTCCACACAGCCGACCAATTAGTATGGAAAACAATCTCAGTTGACTTTTTCAAACAATTCATAGACAAATAGAAAACTTCCTGTTGAGAAGCTGCTCTGATATCAGAGACGACATCCGGCACTGTGGATGGAGCAGCTCTCATATCCAGAAACATGTCTGAGTTTATTGAAAACTCTTAAACATGACATCACAGAGTTTAAAACAGGAGGCGGAGTTTCAATCTGACAGCTTCTTTAAACATGTCACCTCCCAGAACCAGAACTCCCAGAACTCCCAACATCTCACTGAGACTCTGTCTGTTCACCGAACACCTAAATTAGATCAAACATACACAAAGGAGCTAATAAAGATCAACAACTGGGATATCAGACTTCTGACCTCATCAGGAAGTCATGTGACATTCAGCCGACCAATGGTGTAACTTCATCACTTCATCACTGAGTGAATCAGTGTGTGACAGACAGACAGACAGACAGACAGAGACACAGACAGAGACACAGACAGACAGACAGACAGACAGACAGACAGAGACACAGACAGACAGACAGACAGACAGACACACAGACAGACAGACAGGGACACAGACAGAGACACAGACAGACAAACAGACAGACAGACAGAGACACAGACAGAGACACAGACAGACAGACAGACACACAGACACAGACAGACAGACAGACAGACAGACAGACAGACAGACAGACAGACAGACAGAGAGATACAGACAGAGACACAGACAGACAGACAGACACACAGACAGAGACACAGACACACAGACAGACACACAGACAGACAGACAGACACACAGGCAGGCAGGCAGACAGACTCCTCCCCCCATCCTCCTCTTCCTCCTCCTCATTCCCTCCCCCTTGCCCCCCCCCCCTCCTCCTGATGTGAGGTCAGGTATGTCAGTGTCTCCCTGGAGAAACTCTGAGGAACAAACATCCAAACTATTCCTGAAGTCTGCTGAGACTGAAATGTTCACTGGAAGTCCTGGGCTGCTGGAGGGGTCCAGGGCTACTGGAGGGGTCCTGGGGGGGGGGGGGGGTTCTGGGCTGCTGGAGGGGTCCTGGGGGGGGGGGGGGGGGGTCCGGGGCTGCTGGAGGGGCCCGGGGCTGCTGGAGGGGTCCCTGGCTGCCGGAGAGGTCCTGGGGGGGTCCTGGGGTCCTGGAGGGGTCCAGTGCTGCTGGAGGGGTCCGGGGCTGCTGGAGGGGTCCCTGGCTGCCGGAGAGGTCCTGGGGGGGGTCCTGGGCTGCTGGAGGGGTCCCGGGGGTCTTCATCTGGAAGTGTTGAGCTCCACAGACCAAACCCCATTTCTTCACCTCCACACCGAGCTCTGGCCCCCATTCATCAAAACCCGGTCTTGGCTCGGCTCGGTGACACACTGGGACTGCGCTTGTCATCTAGGTCGTACATTATGTCAGTTAAAGCTGGTTTTTATTAGCTGGATGATAAATAGTTCTTTAATTGTTTTATTTTTCTGGAACGTGGGAACGTGTGGACTGTGTTGGAGAGAAGTCTTACAGGAGGACGTTCATGATGTGATACTCAGAGCATCCAGTTCATATGTTCACTTCAACATGTAACCTATGAAACTTGACCCGGTTGCAGAGCTGAGTGTTGGTGCTGTGGTTCGAAATGTGATGACTGAAGTCAGAGAGGAAAGCTTCATTTAAAATGTCTCGTGGTCACCTCCCAGTATCAGTTACATTCTATCTTTGGATCATCATGAAGTTATGAAAAATGTAGTAGTGAAACAGATCGCATCATTTATCAGAAGTTACACACATCAGCTGCTATCTGATTAAAATGCAAGAGATTAATTACTTTTTATTTAAAGACTAGATTTAAAATTATTTCATTGAAAATCCATTTACTCATAGAAAGAAACCCTGATGAGAATTGTCATTCTTATAAAAACAAGAACCAGAGGTGGAGAACATCTGGTCAGAGTGAGAGGAGAGCAGAGAGATGATAAACTGTTGCTGGGTCAGAACCACAGATCAGAACCATGCGGCTGCAGAGAACCTGCAGGAAGCTGCAGAGAGAGGAACCAAGTTAATGACATTCATATAAATACATAGAGGGTGAAAGAGAGAGGAGAGGTGCTGCAGTGCATGATGGGAGATCTCCCAGCAGCCTTAGACCTGCAGGATGGTTCAGGGTCACCTGATCAGCTCCAACTATAAACATTATCAAATAGGAAGTGTGAATGTAGAGAACAGTAGAGAGGGGTCCGCCTCCAGAACCAGAACCGGGAGCCGGTTCCACCAGTTTAATAAGATCTCTGTCAGGATGATGTGGTTCTATTAGATCTGAAGGGATGATGTGGTTCTATAAGATCTGTCAGGATGATGTGGTTCTATAAGATCTGAAGGGATGATGTGGATCTATAAGATCTGAAGGGATGATGTGATTCTATTAGATCTGAAGGGATGATGTGGTTCTATGAGATCTGTCAGGATGATGTGGTTCTATAAGATCTGTCAGGATGATGTGGTTCTATTAGATCTGAAGGGATGATGTGGTTCCATAAGATCTGTCAGGATGATGTGATTCTATTAGATCTGAAGGGATGATGTGGTTCTATTAGATCTGTCAGGATGATGTGGTTCTATTAGATCTGTCAGGATGATGTGGTTCTATTAGATCTGAAGGGATGATGTGGTTCTATTAGATCTGTCAGGATGATGTGATTCTATTAGATCTGAAGGGATGATGTGATTCTATTGGATCTGAAGGGATGATGTGGTTCTATAAGATCTGTCAAGATGATGTGGTTCTATTAGATCTGTCAAGATGATGTGGTTCTATTAGATCTGTCAGGATGATGTGGTTCTGAGTTGTCCTAACAACAAGGACTTCCAGAAGTCCAGCAGGAAGAACAGATGCAGTGTTGCAGCATCACTCTGAGTCAACAGATGTTCCTCATGTTAACGATACTGTGCAGGAGAACACAGGACGTCCTGAAGACTTGTTTTATCTGTAGGTGGCGCTGCAGCAGCTCCTCACTGATGAAGCTGCAGAGCTGCTGCAGATTCTCTCAGCTGCTGCTCACCAGCTGAGGCTCATTTATCTGTTACTAGCTCGGCTTTATGCTGATGTTTTCCAGATGTTCCAGATGTTATTACCACATTACTGCTGCTGGTGGAGCTCTGACTGGGAGACGAACCACAGCCTCAGTACCAGCGCTGGAAGTGGAAGCAGCGGACTGGTGTTTCTGTTGGCTGCAGGCCACCGAGCCCTCTGAAGGTTTAACTGATTTATTTTGGAAATCTGAGACTCCAGCAAAGAGAACGTGATGGTTTTCAGTAGCATGTTGAAGATCCTGATACTTACAGATACACCATATAACTGTACTGCAGCTTTAATGTCCTCTGATGCATTAATGTCTGTAAAATGGTTCCGATCCAGAAGAGTCTTCAGCTGCAATACCAGCGAGTGCTACTAGAGGTCGGCTCCAAAAAGCCTCCGGCTCCATAGACTCCCATTCAACTTCTCTCATCAAATCCAAAGTGAATAAAATGTGTCCATCAGTTATCTCGGTGTTGTTAGCTAAAGTCACTCCTTCTTATTAGTTTTCTGGAGGTCCATCTGAAAATAATCCCTCATTCATTAGAAAAGAAGATTCAAGAAGACCTGTTTTGGGGGCGTGTCTGTTTGATTGACAGGCCTGTGGTGCAGTCAGGTTACAGCTGTCGGTGGGCGGGACGTAGTATCGTCAGGTTTTCAATCAGATCGGTCAGATCCACCGCTGGCTCCTCATTCACAAACCAACAGGTGACCTCACTGCTGGCTGATGATTGGTGTAAAGCTGCTCTGCAGTTTATGATTTAAATAATATAATTATATTACTTTCTGAATCTCAGTAATTAATAATAAAAACTGCTGGAGCCTTCAGAATAACCTCAGCTACTTGCTTCATTAGGAGCTCATTTACACACCCTGTGGGAGACGGGGTTCAGTGTGTATGTGTGTGTGTGTTTTTTGCTCTGAGTGGTCATTAGGTGGGAATGTTTACTCTCTCAGTGACCCACTAACAGAGAAACTTCTGGCTACATAAAGTGGCAGCGAGACGGCGTTCCCACCTGTATTCTTCATTAGGACATTTTCTGGATCATTTCTGCAGAGCTGGAAAACAACGCAGCCACTTTATCACATCCATCTCACATTTCTCTCAGCTCACTCTGTTTACTCTGCAAATAACTCCAATTAGTGCAGTTACACAATCTGATGTCCTTATCGGTGCAGTAAAAACGCAGATGAGAGTGTCGCACTCGGGCTGCTTCTGCTTCAAGGTCCAACACATCATGTTTCCATTAAAAGTGTATTATGGCTGTTTTTTCCTGAGCTTCTGTTGGAGTGACTCTCACTGAGCTCACATCTATATTTTTATTAGATTCATGCAGTGAAATAAGGAGTACATGTTCAGAGCTCTCCTCTCTTCTTATAGCAGTATTTATTTCCAAAGTAAATCAGTTTCATTAATATCATGCTTCACATTAATAAGCCTCTGTTTGTGAGGTTTCTCCCCGATGACCCCCGCTGGGCTCTCCTTACATCACAGCTGATGTTGGTCCATAGCAGCCAGCAGCAGCACAGAGAGGGAGGCTGATGGAAGTCCTGAACCACTGTGTGGGAAGGTTGTACTTATATGTCAGGATGTCAGCTTTAATAGTTTAAAGCCATAACTCCCAAAATATCTCCAGATACCTGCACAGCAGCAGTATGAGTCTCTGGAGAGCTGCAGATGTAACGAGCTGCAGTCACATGTATAAAATAACGTGTGTAGTTTAAATGTACAGTCAGGAGCAGAACCACACATTTAAAAGACACTGATTTATTTTGCCTTTTTTTATTTACTTTTATTTTAGGACTCCATTAAACTCCTCTGCGGTCAGTGGGAGGGAGGGAGGTATGTCTGCAGCCAGTCTGTGGATCCAAGTAAAACCCACCAATAGGAACTCCTGTCTCATCCATCAGTGAAGGCCCCGCCCACTACATCCAACTCAACTCACAACCAAAGGTTTTTGACACAAACAAAATTCTGTGACAAAACCAACAAAACTTGTTTGGAATCAAATAATTAGATTTTCAGTTCATATATTTTCACTTATTACTTTATTTTTGATTGCAGTGTGAGAAGTTTGTTCTCATAACTGTTTTTTATGCATAAAAAATACACAAAAGTACCCCCATAAAAACAGTACCAACAGCTTAAGAAGTGCTGATGGACAATAAAAAGTGACAGTACTGCAAAGATTAAATTGCAGAAGTGTCAGAGCTGCTTATTGATGAACACTGAACCACTGAGCACTGATGGAGGCCAAATGAACCACTTCTGAAACACCAGTATTTCTATAATTACACTCTAGAGGTTGATGCTCCCTCCTGAGCTGACCATCTCTTCAGAGACAGTAAAGAGGAAAGATTACCAACCAATAACTGTCTAACTCACAGCGTACGACCATCATGAGACTTTATATTCTGCAGTTTCAACTCTCTACTTTGTAGTTTCAGTGATCTGAAGCACTGATAGGTCGTCTACTCTCTCCACAACCAGAGTGCCAGTTCTTTATCTGCATCTGTCATCTTCTCTGCTAACAGCAGCCGGAGCAGCACCGAGCTTCGGCCCGCTGGAGGACAACTCTGTTTACTTTGGCTGCAGTCTCCTCACATCCAAACGTGTGCTGAGCTGCTGTGGCTTCGGACCTTCACAATGAACTGTTCAACTCTCTCACAACTCTAGAACACATTAATGTGCATATACTTTGTTTTTTATTGTCATAATTACAAAGTTTTAAAGCAAAATAATTTCTACAAAAAGGACTAAACTTAACTTCTTAACTCAAGAATATACTGAACTTCTGCAGTGTCATGTATGACCTGTGCAACAGGAGCACATGTCGGTGTGGGCAACTGAACACAAACACACAGTAAGAGGAGTAAATAATCAGCAGGTATTTCACAGCTGACTTCAATCATGGCCAATTAATCAGCTCCTCTCATCCATCAACCACGGAGAGACTCACTCCAGCGGAGGATGTAGCAGCTTTAACAGTCTCAGCTGTGAGCGCCAACGTCAACATTTCAGGTTGGAAATGGGGATATTTGAACTCAAAACTTTGTTTTTTTTTGTCATTAATGAAATGTTTAAGTGAACAAATATCCAATACAGTGAAATCAGGAGCTGGAACACTGTTGAGCAGATAGCAGAAGTAAATTATTCACACTTAAAGCTCCCGATGAAACTCATTTATTACATGTATTTATGGTCCCAAAGATAACCTCATTTTTTGCTGGAGGGGAGTCTCAGCTGCTCTTGGTGGTCAAAGGTGACTTCACGTCATCCCATTCTTGTGAAAATGATGCCATAAGGATGTGAGTCCAGTATAAACATAGACGGTAGTGACATCCATCCGGTTGTATCTCCTCTAGTCTGTGATTTATCTCTACAGCATGTCAGCCAGAGGATCAGTGAACCCTGTGCATATGGAGGAGAGGAGGCAGCAGTCCTTCAGCACACTCCACCCTGATACATTATTAAACTGCCCATCAGAAAATAAAGACCATGGGTATGCAAATATAATCTCCACCACATGTGTAGACAATATAAAAACTCCCTGCAGGTTTCTATATTCGATTCTCTGATAAATCCAGAAGATGACTTCAGCATCAGCTCTGAAAATGTGGTCATTAAAAGGTAGAAAAAAACCTTTTAACCATCAGACCAACCCGTGGCTGACATCATCGATGCTGATGCTGCAGGAAACCAGCTGGGTTCATCTCAACATGAAGACAGCACACCACACAAACAGGAAGTGAGATATTCTACTTATTACAAATCTATATTCCATCATTAAATCAGACCCAGAGTCTTTACAAACTGCTGCAGGAAGACGGAGCCGCAGGATGATAGGTAATGATGGGTTAATACAGTGATTCTCAAACTGTGGGGCGCGCCCCTTTAGTGGGGCGCAGTGGTATTACAGGGGGAAATGCAGAATTTTTTTATTTCAAGAACTTTATTGAGAACTTAAAATATTACAAAAGTACAAAGTACACGGAAATAAAACTAAGTCCTCAATAAATACATGGCGAAATGCCTGTACTTTTGTGTAATATGTACCTAGGATCTGCATTAATGTGGAGTTTATCTCTCTGCTTCATCTCTCAGCGAAAAAAATCCAAGTTGTTACAATCTCCAGTGAAAAACTCTTTATTGACAAATATTTGAAAATGTTTTGCTTAGTTTATCACAGGTTGAACTTAATTGTTATTATCTTGAAAATACATTCACTGCAAAACAGGTTAAACGCAGCCAAAATAAGTTATTTTTTTTCCAAATATTAGTTCATTTTTGCACCAATAGAACTTTATTTGCATTGTTCTAACAAAGTGATTGCACATTTTATTTGTTTTTGTCTGATGGAGCACTGGTTTACTTGAAGGTGATTGCAATTTTCTTTATTCTATTATGATGGGTTAATGTTCATGATGAGTTAATATATGTTCATGATGGTTTAATATATGTTCATGATGAGTTAATATATGTTCATAATGAGTTAATATATGTTCATGATGGGCTAATATATGTTCATGATGGTTTAATATATGTTCATGATGAGTTAATATATGTTCATAATGAGTTAATATATGTTCATGATGGGCTAATATATGTTCATGATGGGCTAATATATGTTCATGATGGTTTGATATATGTTCATGATGGGCTAATATATGTTCATGATGGTTTAATATATGTTCATGATGAGTTAATATATGTTCATGATGGGCTAATATATGTTCATGATGGGATAATATGTGTTCATGATGAGTTAATATATGTTCATGATGGGCTAATATATGTTCATGATGGGATAATATGTGTTCATGATGGTTTAATATATGTTCATGATGAGTTCATGTTCATGATGAGTTAATATATGTTCATGATGAGTTAATATATGTTCATGATGGGCTAATATATGTTCATGATGGGCTAATATATGTTCATGATGGTTTAATATATGTTCATGATGAGTTCATGTTCATGATGAGTTAATATATGTTCATGATGAGTTAATATATGTTCATGATGGGTTACTATATGTTCATGATGGGTTAATATATGTGCATGATGGGTTAATGTTCTTGATGAGTTAATATTTGTTCATGATGGGCTAATATATGTTCATGATGGGCTAATATATGTTCATGATGGTTTAATATATGTTCATTATGAGTTAATATATGTTCATGATGGGTTAATGTTCATAATGAGTTAATATGTGTTCATGATAAGTTAATATATGTTCATGATGAGTTAATATATGTTCACGATGGGTTAATGTCCATAATGAGTTAATATATGTTCATGATGGTTTAATATATGCTCATGATGGGTTAATATATGTTCATGATGAGTTAATATATGTTCATGATGAGTTAATATATGTTCATGATGGGTTAATATATGTTCATGACGAGTTAATATATGTTAATGATGGGTTAATGTTCATAATGAGTTAATATGTGTTCATGATTGTTTAATATATGCTCATGATGGGTTAATATATGTTCATGATGGGTTAATGTTCATAATGAGTTAATATGTGTTCATGATTGTTTAATATATGCTCATGATGGGTTAATATATGTTCATGATGAGTTAATATATGTTCATGATGGGTTAATATATGTTCATGACAAGTTAATATATGTTAATGATGGGTTAATGTTCATAATGAGTTAATATGTGTTCATGATTGTTTAATATATGCTCATGATGGGTTAATATATGTTCATGATGAGTTAATATATGTTCATGATGAGTTAATATATGTTCATGATGGGTTAATGTTCATAATGAGTTAATATGTGTTCATGATTGTTTAATATATGCTCATGATGGGTTAATATATGTTCATGATGAGTTAATATATGTTCATGATGAGTTAATATATGTTCATGATGGGCTAATATATGTTCATGATGGGTTAATGTTCATAATGAGTTAATATGTGTTCATGATAAGTTAATATATGTTCATGATGAGTTAATATATGTTCACGATGGGTTAATGTCCATAATGAGTTAATATATGTTCATGATGGTTTAATATATGCTCATGATGGGTTAATATATGTTCACGATGAGTTAATATATGTTCATGATGAGTTAATATATGTTCATGATGGGTTAATATATGTTCATGATGGGTTAATGTTCATGATGAGTTAATATATGCCCATGATGAGTTAATATATGTTCATGAGTTAATATATGTTCATGATGGGTTAATAGATGTTCATGATGGGTTAATGTTCATAATGAGTTAATATATGTTCATGATGGTTTAATATATGCTCATGATGGGTTAATATATGTTCATGATGGGTTAATATATGTTCATGATGGTTTAATATATGCTCATGATGGGTTAATATATGTTCATGATGAGTTAATATATGTTCATGATGAGTTAATATATGTTCATGATGGGTTAATATATGTTCATGATGGGTTAATATATGTTCATGATGGGTTAATATATGCTCATGATGGGTTAATATATGTTCATGATGAGTTAATATATGTTCATGATGGGTTAATATATGTTCATGATGGGTTAATATATGTTCATGATGGGTTAATATATGCTCATGATGGGTTAATGTTCATGATGAGTTAATATATGCCCATGATGAGTTAATATATGTTCATGAGTTAATATATGTTCATGATGGGTTAATATATGTTCATGATGGGTTAATGTTCATGATGGGTTAATATAGGTTCTTGATGGGTCGCAGTGTAGCGAGCAGTTCAATGGAAGGTGAGCAGAAGCAAGTTTCTAGATGAGAGAGCTCATAAACCATGTGGAAGAGTTTAGTGTAAAATAGCAGAGGGGGGCAGAGTGCTTGTCTTGCGCCTCCTGCTCAGCCAGAGGATGTGTTTGGTTCAACCAATCCAAACAGTCAGGAGAAGAAAATGGTGAGTGGTGCCCACTAATGTAAACACAGTATCTGGTTGTAGTTCTTACTACCGGTTCAGTTCATGTGTGCATCGCTGGTTCAGACTGTGGATACAATGTCTCTGTTCCAACATCTTCATCAGGATTAACTGATTAAAGGGTTTCTGAATGTTGGTGTTAATATTAGACTGGGTGAGGCTTCTGTTAGAGACATTTCAGATTAGATTTGACTAATTCTATATTGTTGAGTCTGTTTAAAGTCTGAGAGGACAGTTCAGGATGAGAAAGTTCTCTAAGAACTTAAAAGTTTGAGTCATAGCTGGAAGATCAAATCTGACCAATCAAGACTAATTACAGAAGATACCATTCGTGACTCAGATCCATAAATACATCATCATCATCACTGCCATCATGTTTCACTGACCTGCAGAGTCTTCCAACAACACACAACTGGACACGACACTTCAAGAGATGATAGAGACACTTCAAGAGATGATAGCGATGGTGAAGATGGTACAGATGGTAGAGATGGTAGAGATGATAGAGATGATAGAGATGATAGAGATAGGAGAGGTAATAGAGGTGGTAGAGTCGATAGAGATGATAGAGATAGTAGAGATGATAGAGATAGTAGAGATAATAGAGGTGGTAGAGATGATAGAGATAGTAGAGATAGTAGAGATAGTAGAGATAATAGAGGTAGTAGAGATAATAGAGATGATAGAGATGGTAGAGATGATAGAGATAGTAGAGATAATAGAGATGGTAGAGATGGTACAGATGATAAAGATGGTACAGATGGTAGAGATGATAGAGATGGTAGAGATGATAGATGTGATAGAGATGGTAGCTGTTCTTCATGTCCGTCATGTCCATCATGTTCTTCATGTCCATCATGTCCTTCATTTCCGTCATGTTCTTCATGTCCTTCATGTTCTTCATGTGTGTCATGTTTTTCATGTCCGTCGTGTCCATCATGTTCTTCATGTCCATCATGTTCTTCATGTCCATCATGTCCATCATGTCCTTCATTTCCGTCATGTTCTTCATGTCCTTCATGTTCTTTATGTCTGTCATGTTTTTCATGTCCGTCATGTCCATCATGTTCTTCATGTCCGTCATGTTCTTCATGTCCATCATGTCCATCATGTCCATCATGTCCTTCATTTCCGTCATGTTCTTCATGTCCTTCATGTTCTTCATGTCTGTCATGTTTTTCATGTCCGTCGTGTCCATCATGTTCTTCATGTCCGTCATGTCCATCATGTCCGTCATGTACATCATGTTCTTCATGTCCATCATGTCCTTCATTTCTGTCACGTTCTTCATGTTCGTCATGTTCTTCATGTCCGTCATGTTTTTCATGTCCGTCATGTCCTTCATGTCCGTCATGTTCTTCATGTCTGTCATGTTATTCATGTCCGTCATGTTTTTCATGTCCGTCATGTCCATCATGTCCGTCATGTACATCATGTTCTTCATGTCCATCATGTCCACCATATCCATCATGTCCTTCATGTCCGTCATGTTCTTCATGTCCGTCATGTCCATCATGTTCTTCATGTCCATCATGTCCATCATGTTCTTCATGTCCGTCATGTTCTTCATGTCTATCATGTCCACCATGTCCATCATGTCCATCATGTCCTTCATGTTCTTCATGTCCATCATTTCCGTCATGTTCTTCATGTCCATCATGTCCTTCATGTTCTTCATGTCCGTCATGTTCTTCATGTCCGTCATGTCCATCATGTCCGTCATGTACATCATGTTCTTCATGTCTGTCATGTCCATCATGTCCTTCATGTCTGTCATGTTCTTCATGTCCATCATGTCTGTCATATCCTTCATGTCCGTCATGTTCTTCATGTCCGTCATGTCCGTCATGTCTGTCATGTCCATCATGTCCTTCATGTCCATCATGTTCTTCATGTCCGTCATGTTTTTCATGTCCGTCATGTTCTTCATGTCCGTCATGTTCTTCATATCCATCATGTCCATCATGGTGTACCATCAGTGTGTGAATGTTCTCCTGATGGTGTACCATCAGTGTGTGAATGTTCTCCTGATGGTGAACCATCGGTGTGTGAATGTTCTCCTGATGGTGAACCATCGGTGTGTGAATGTTCTCCTGATGGTGTACCATCGGTGTGTGAATGTTCTCCTGATGGTGAACCATCAGTGTGTGAATGTTCTCCTGATGGTGTACCATCAGTGTGTGAATGTTCTCCTGATGGTGAACCATCGGTGTGTGAATGTTCTCCTGATGGTGTACCATCGGTGTGTGAATGTTCTCCTGATGGTGTACCATCAGTGTGTGAATGTTCTCCTGATGGTGAACCATCAGTGTGTGAATGTTCTCCTGATGGTGAACCATCGGTGTGTGAATGTTCTCCTGATGGTGTACCATCGGTGTGTGAATGTTCTCCTGATGGTGAACCATCAGTGTGTGAATGTTCTCCTGATGGTGAACCATTGGTGTGTGAATGTTCTCCTGATGGCAGCACCTTGCATGGTGATCTGTCTCATTAGTATGTGAATGGAAAACCATGTTCAAGAGCTTTGGGACCGAAAGGTGACAAAACTATACAAGTACAGACTATTTACCATTTCCATCATTTCCATCATGTCCATCATGTCCAAGATGGTTCGGTCTGCTGTTAACGGGTCACATGGAGACATTCAGAAATCTGCAGGACTTCCTTCTAACAGGAACCTTTATAGCTTATCTTTTCATTTTAGTTGGATCTTTTCTACTTCCTGTTTCAGCTGCCTGTCGTCCTCAAAGTCATTCTACTTTCTAACCAGGAAGCATTTTCTGGTGAACAAAGAACCAAAGAGAACTTCAGTGTAGATACCAGCTGGACTCCAAAGTCTCAGTACATCAGAGTCTGTAGAACCTCAGCAGCTCCCTGACAGATATACCAGTTCACCTTCAGCTGATTGACAGATGATTGACAGCAGCTTCTCTATTTTGATGCACAGGAGTCGACTGGCTGCTGCGGCGCATGCGCTGCAACACTGGAGCGCACCGCTGACTCTCCTGAACACATCCTCGAGAACCGGAAACAAAGCGCATGTGTCACGTGATGTTTTTGTGCTCCTCTTTCTCAGTTTGTCAGCTGTTGGCTCTGAAGACATTAACAGCAGGTCAGTGAAGTTTCTTCCTCTATTTTTCATATAAAACCTGATTAGCAGCTTTAAGTTTAAAATCACGGAGAGAAGTATCGCGGTATTATCCTGCTGGTTAGCCTCCGTGTTAGCTGCTGAAAAACTTCCTGTTGTTCTTCATCAGTGTTGAATTGAAGGGTCCATTTTGTCCCCGCAGGTAAAGACACCGGAGACCCGTGAGGGAACATGGCTGATGTGAGTTCTACTTTCTGTCTCTGCTGCTTCATAAATATCCGATTTGATATTTCATCGGGAATTCATATCGTATCTAATGAAGTATGAGGTCATACAAACTGATCCCATCGTGAAGGAGGTGTGTTGGGTTTATGTACCGGGTGGTCCAGTGAGGTGAAGACCACGTCAGTCAGCTGGTCAGTCATGTGACTCCTGTACCTCTGACGTGTTTCCTGTGTTCCTCTGCAGGACCTGAAGAGGTACCTGTACAAGCAGCTGCAGAGGTGAGTACATACATGATGCATGTTCTGTGTTCCAGCTGATGTTCCGTGTTCCATGTAGAACTCTCCTGTGTTCTTCTCCAGTGTTGAAGGTCTTCATGCTGTCGTGGTGACGGACAGAGACGGTGTCCCCGTCATCAAAGGTAAGAGAACTCATGTCCTCATCTTCTTCCTATCAGCCCACACAGCGGAGTCCAATGGAAACTTCAACACAGACCATGATGCAGATGAAGATGTGTGCACTAACTCAGCTGTTCTGTCCCTCCAGTTGCCAACGACAACGCCCCGGTCCAGGCCCTGAGACCTGGCTTCCTGTCCACGTTCGCTCTGGCCACAGATCAGGGCAGTAAACTGGGTCTGTCCAAGAACAAGAGCATCATCTGCTACTACAACACGTACCAGGTTAGTCCTTCACTCTCACCATGTCGCACTGGTGGGACAAATCTGTCTCATAGAGGACGTCAGTAGATGCTCAGATCACCTGGTGGACAGGTTGACGTCAGGTGATCTGAGGTTCTGATCTGTTTTCACAGATCTAGAGTTGAAGTGTCTCAGTTTAGTCTGTCTTTCACTTCCCGTTGAACGTGTCTCTCTCCGTCTTTGTCTCTGTGTTGGACAGATCGTTCAGTTCAATCGTCTCCCTCTGGTCATCAGCCTCATCGCCAGCAGCAGCGCCAACACAGGTAAAGTCTGTCCCCCGGGTACACTGATCAGAACCGGGTTCTGTTGGACCACATCACACCTGAGTGTTTATCCTGTCCTCATGTCCTCTGACTAACCGTCCCCTCTGTCCGCAGGTCTCATCATGAGTCTGGAGAAGGAACTGTCTCCTCTAATAGATGAGCTGCGGCAGGTGGTGGAGGTCACATAGGGAGTTCAGCATCACGTCCGTCTATATGTCTCCTCTGTCTCCTCTCTTTCCCCCCTCTGTCCCCCTTGTCCCCCCTCTGTCCTCTGTATCTTTGTGTCCTCAGGGACAGCCTGTCTTCAGTCCTCACAGTGATGATTCTCCTCTTCTTCAGACCTGATGACATCACTTCCTGTCCACGTCGTCGTCTTCTTCTGTTGCTTCATTCACAATAAAAGTTTCATTTTCAGCAGCTGCAGTTGTTTATTTTTATTGATCTGATTTTAATTATTTATATTTTACACATTATTATCATGAACCTCCTGCTGACTTCTTAAACACATCAGGATTCATCACACACTAATATTAAAATGTTCAGTATTGGGTTTATTCTTTATTCCTTCATCTCCAGCAGCTCAGCAGTGCTTCAGGACCATCAAAGGCTTTTTTAAAGATGTTGCTCCTCATCAGGAATCACACAACTCGACAGAAACTGACACATGGTGATTTTAGTCTCATCAGATAACACAAGACATATTATTAAAGGAAATGTTTCTGTTGAAACCTAAAATGAACAAACATGATGTTTATTCATAAATGAGAAATAAAAGCAGTAACAACAGCTGGAGGAAGATGAAGCTGCTGAAGACAGAACCATCTCATGCTGTGATCCACTTCACTTCCTCTCCAGCTCTTCAGTGTTCATCCAGTGGATGTGATGTTGTCAGTGGAGGCGGAGCTTCTGTCCATCCATCATGTCATCGACCTTTTTTAATCTGAGACTGAAACAATAAAATGTCTCAGTGATGGAGACAAAAATGGAACTGGTCCTTTAAACAGTCTGATAGAGTTCATATCAACTCTTTTCAGAACTCTTGATCTCAGGTTTCCATCTTCTTCAGCTTTAATAAGAGTCAGGACTGTAAAACAGGATTTAAAGTTGGAGCGACATCACAGGAGCTTGAACTTTACCAAACCAAACCAACCCGACCAGTTGCAGAGACACAGATCCTCCTCCTCACTCAACTACCTAAGTGGCCCCTGCAGAAAGGCATAGGAAACCCCGCAGAGCCAACCGCTGAATGAAATGTTGAACAGTTGTAATATTTTACTTCTCAGTAAAAAGGAAGTGCGTTCATGCTAATAGAGCATGAAGCAGAGAACAGACGCAGGTGCATTGTGGGTATCCTGTTTCTCTGAAGGCTGTCACTCATCCAGTGATGGGCAGCACTTCCCCAACAGTCCTGAAGGTGACACTGTTCAAACACTGGTGCATTTAGAGGTTTTAATAGATTTTAATATAAGAACGGGACCAGTCATATATCTTGGTTGCATGTTTCACCCTCTCCATCAGGGTGACCTTGTTCATGTTCTGGACCTTCATCTGTCTGAGGTTCAGGTAAAGCTCCGCCCCAATCTGTCTTAAACCTGCAGTCTGAACACTCACCAGCTTCCACCTGAGGAGCTTCATCCACTCGTCTGCCTCCACTCCGGTCTTAGAGCACAGGTAGAAGGTTCTGTCAGGAAATACCAGACTGAACAAACACACACACACACACACACACACACACACACACACACACACACACACACATAGACAGACACACACACACAGACACACACACACATAGACAGACACACACACACACACACACAGACAGACACACACACACACACACACACACACACACACAGACACAGACACACACACACACACACACACACACACACACACACACACACACACACACACACACACACACACACACACATAGACAGACACACACACACAGACACACACACACATAGACAGACACACACACACACACACACAGACACACACACACACACACACACACACACACACAGACACAGACACACACACACACACACACACACAGACACACACACAC